>NC_025691.1:26760280-26783377 GCF_000633955.1 Camelina sativa
TTTTTTTGTACCTCTTGGAGGAGTGATTCATTGTCACGGCGGAGAGAATCAAAGTTAAGGCGGAGAGAATCGTATTGGTTTTTAAGAACACCGTAATCTTTCTCAAGCTGTTTTGTCTTCCAGCGAGCACGACGGTTCTGAAACCAAACAGCAACTTGACGAGGTTGAAGACCAAGTTCTTGAGCTAACTTAACTTTTCTCTCAGGCTCAAGCTTATTCTCCAACTCAAAATTCTTCTCCAAGGCTTTTACTTGGTTAATGCTTAACCTTCTCTTCTTCTCCGACATCCCCACGTGTCCTCTTTCCTCAACTATGGCTTCTTCTTCTTCCTCGTAACCTTCGAGAAGCATCGACTGAAACTCTCTCCCACCGTATCTTCTCGGACTCTGCTCATCTGCAGATTTCATTAAAAAAGAGTCAAAATTAGTAAATTTTTTAACGGAGAGATTTGTAATCAGAGATGGGAGTGGTAAAAACGAACAACAACCTGTGGAAGTGGTAGGACATAAAGAGATGAGACCACCCACTGAATCTGAGCTACTTAGTCTCTTCATCATCAACTTTTATTTTTATAAAAAAAATCTCAATTTTAATGCCTCAAAATGTTTTAGTACTTGGTGATCTTATCCCTTTCTCATCAAACTCACAAGAAAAGAGAAAACTTGGAAATGCACAGAGATTATTTATTAACAGAGGAGAGAGAGAGAGATTGGGGATAGTGCGTTTTCCATATGAACAAGGCTTTGTTTCACACTTTCTCTCAGTTTAAATAAACTCATAGCTTGGGTTAGAATGTAACCATGGTTAAGTAGATATTGTTGGGTTTTTTTTTTTTTTTTGTATATGAAATATTATTTTGTTTATTAATAAAAATAATACTGATGCAATTTGAGGGGGTCCACCGGCTATACCCAGTTACCTCCAGGTTTCTTCCGGTATCACTGGAACTCGTATGTGAGAAGTGAGATAAAAAGATAAACAAGGCATCACGGCTTACTCTAAATCAGCTCGGCTCAAGCTCTGCGTAGTAAGGAATCTTATACGATGCCGTAGAGATCTCGCTTCATGTTTTTTAAATCAGAATTCTTTTGTTAATCAACTGCTAAAACCAAGAATGATTTATGGGATAGAGAAGAGATATAGGACAAGAATTTTACAAACTCTGTTTTTGTCATAGTATTAGCATGGTAAATTGGTAATCTAATCAATACGCTTTTTCTTAAAAGCTGTGATAATTGGATTATTAGCTTATTTTAATTTTCTCTTAAGCACTTAAAAAAATTATAATTAAGGTATGGGGTGATGACTTTCGTGGCAATGCAAAATGAGACAAAGTGCTGTTGGCCCTCGGTGACAGCAACAAGAGTGAGTTTTTTCTTTTTTTCTTTTCTCCAAAACATATTTTAGGGTATTTTTCTTTTATATATCCGTTATTACTATAACCCATACCTATTGATGATATAATTAATTTGGTTTTCTTTATAAAATGTAAATTATATTATTATAGGTTAACCATCGTCTTAATTACAAACGAGACAATTTTTTAGACGATGTAACTAACATCATAAAAAAAAATATATATCCCTATTTCAGCGATGAAAATGCAACAAAATCTACAAGCTTTCTTCAATCCATCCTCCATGTATCATATACATAGAAACATACTACTAAAATCTTCGTAACAGTTTACAATAAACTGTGTTAGCAAATCTCACTTACTGTATATAACTATTTTACTAATATTTTATCAACATTTATTAATATGTTTAATCAAAAAGTTTACAACCTTTTTTCTTGTTCGTTTTGTATAAATAAATTGGACAAATTAAACGCAAAAGATCACTCAGTTTTCTATTCTGATAAAAAAATGCTTCTTTATAGTATATAACTAGGTAGATAAAAATAAACAAAATTGAAAACAAAACAAATGACTTCAATTTTCTATCTTATAAAAACCTCGAGAGTTGGAAAGTAGGGTTTATAGATTTGGTGATGAAATAAAAAAAAAATGTTTGTACAATAGAAACGTAAAAATAAACAACAAACGAGTCAAGAGGCAAACCTTATTATGTTTAGCCACCGACACATGATGATCTCAATGGGGATTTTATGTTTCCACCTAATATGACATCGTATTCAACTCCTTAAAAACGACGTCGTCTCCCCTCGTGCTTATCTATAAATGGAAAAGGGATAATGTCACGAAAACCATTTTGATGTTGAGTTGTGACACCAAAACCCACTTTCCTTCCTTCCTATACTTTTACAAGTTTTTTGTAAGGATACACACATTTTGGACGATTTTGCCCCTTTCCTCTTTCTCTCTTTTTTTTCTCTCTTTTTCTCTTCTTTTTTGTTGTTAACACTTTAACAAAGTAAAATATATTTATTTGTTATCATAAAACAAATTTTCTATTTATTTATATAAAATATGTTATGATTATATATTTTCTACATTTTAAGATACATATTGCTATATTTTTTATGAATTTTTAGATTATACAGTATCCATCAGTCGTTGAACATTTGTTCAATTATAAGTGGATAATCAATTGCAGTATTGTTAATAGATAGTTACTTGTGTTTATTCATACAAAATATACATACATAAATTTGGTTAGATCTTTATCCATAGCATATTATCCATAACACAACATAGACCAAATAAGTACAAAACCCTTTAATTCTAAATTTTAAATCCTAGAACATAAACCCTTGAACCTAAAACCAAAACTATTCACTTTAAAAAAAAACAAAGTTTAGTGGATAGAAAAACTATGGATAGGTCTCCATGGATTTACAAAGCATATCTAGACATTAAGCTGAAGAATAGCAGTTGAATGGTGGCTATGGATGTGATCATGTGGATATTTTTTTGTGGATACCAATGTAGACAGACCAAAGAATCATCATACAACATCCACACAATTAAACCCATAGACACCATGAGCTCCTGGCTTCAAAATTAACAACATTGATTTATTTAGAACATTGAATATATATCATGTGGATTAGTAGTTATGGATACTTATCTTATAATATCTTGCTCATTCTTTACATGAGCAGAAATTTGTCCAAGATAAATTAGCCACATAGATTTCTTTTAGCTAAATGTTTTTGTACTATTTTTCAGCTAGAAGTAGGTATATTAGAACTTAGAAGTGTCACTAGAAGCATACTACACAATAAACATGGTCATTATTAATCTCAAAGCCTATCCACCAAATTCTGACCACGTGGACAAGCAATCCAGATGAAATTTATTGACAAGTTTGTTGCATGTTCAAACATCACTATAGTTTAGCCACTTAGATGTCTTTTAGCCAAATGTTTTTGTACTATTTTTAAGCTAGAATTAGAGATATTAGAACTTAGAAGTGTCACTAGAAGCATACTACACAACAAACATGGTCATTATTAATCTCTAAGCCTATCCACCAAACTCTGACCACGTGGACAAGCAATCCAGATGAAATTTATTGACAAGTTTGTTGCATGTTCAAACATCACCATAGTTTAGGGTTTAGACTTTAGATGGTATATAGATTCAATGTCTATGTTTTGAGTTCAAGTTGTATTGTCTAAGGTTCAAGGTGTAGGATTTAGGGGTTAAGGTTAAAAGTTTAGGTTTAGGTATGTGGATGATGTGTCTATATTTTTAATTCATGGTTTAGGATTTAGGGTTCAAGGTGTATGGTTTAGGGTTTAGGATTTAAGATTTAGGGTATAAGGTTTACGTTTTTGGGCTTATATGGATTTAGTGTCTATGTGGTGTTAGGATTTAATATTTAGGGTATAAGGTTAACTTTTTTTTGTTTGTCAACAACTAAAGTTACTAAACTTAAAATTTAGTATGTTTATCACCAACTAAAGTTACTAAACTTAAAATTTAGTAATGAAAATAAAAATAAATGTTAAAGAAAAAAATATTAGAAAAGAAAGAGAAAAGTTAGAGAGAAATGAAAAGGAAAAAAAAAAGTAGAAATAGAAGGTTAGTTTAGTTAGAGGGTGTAAATTATAATTTGACATAAAAAAAGTATAGGGATAGTAGAAAGTGGGTGTAAATGTCAATACTTTAGGAGAAAGTGAGTGTGGGTATCATTTTCCCAATGGAAAAAATATCTCTATACAGTGATTCGCCACGTCATCAAAAATAAAAGATCAACGGCAACCAAAAAAAATAAAAAAACAGTGATTCTACTCTACGACTGCGGCGGTGGTGGTTCCGTTCGCTCTCGTACGTATCTCCATGAAAATGGCGTCGCTAACTCTCCGCTGCGACGCGACGCATCTCTTTCCTTTACGGTAATCAAATCAGAATTTGAAAATTAAGTTTAGTTATGGTTTCGAATTTTAGCGATAAGTTGAATCGTTCTTTCTTGTAAGCGTTTTGGATTTCAATTGGAACACTGTCGTCTCTATGTGTTTCTGAAATCGAATTGGAATTAGGTTTAGGTATTGATAATTGTGTTGTCCTCCTTGATTTTTGTTTTTTTTGCAGTGATGTTGTTGTTAAGGGAACAAAACTATCTAGAACGAGCTGGGTGTGTTCTAGGGTTGTATCAAAGAGGTTCAATGTTAGGATGAGAGTGGTATCTGAGGAAGGAGATGTATTCTCTACCTCTAAGAGTAATGGATCATCATCAATGGGGATTGAGTTGCAGCCGGATTTGGTTTCTTTTGGAACATTAGCTGCTGAAATGATTCCCACGACAATGGATTCTTCTGATGTTGTTGATGATGAAGAGTTCGATCTTGATCGACCTAATGATGGATTTGCGTCTATTTCTCAAGCTATTGAGGATGTTCGACAGGGCAAGGTTTGTGATGTGTAGTAGTGATAGTGTTGGCTTTTGAAGGAGAGGATCTTATGTGAAAGCTTTTGTTTTTTTTTTTTTTGCAGATGGTAGTTGTTGTAGATGATGAGGATAGAGAAAACGAAGGAGATTTGATAATGGCGGCATCGTTGGTAACACCTGAAGCTATGGCTTTTGTGGTTAAGCATGGGACTGGAATCGTGTGTGTGAGCATGAAAGGCGAAGACTTGGAGAGGTTAGAGCTTCCTTTGATGGTGACTCGAAAGGATAACGAGGAAAAACTCCGCACGGCCTTCACGGTTTCAGTGGTGAGTTAACACTATAGTATCTTTTCTAGTGTTGAAAAAACTACAGGACTCTTAGTGTCGGTATGAAAAACGAATGTTGGAAAATCTTTGTTAGGACGCCAAAAAAGGAACATCCACTGGTGTCTCAGCTCGTGATAGGGCACAAACAATATTGGCCCTTGCATCAAAAGATTCAAAACCTCAAGATTTCAATCGTCCTGGTCATATCTTTCCTTTGAGATACAGAGAAGGCGGTGTTCTCAAAAGAGCAGGGCATACAGAAGCCTCTGTTGACTTGACTGTGTTGGCCGGTTTAGAACCAGCATCTGTTTTATGTGAGATTGTAGATGATGATGGTTCCATGGCTAGATTACCAAGACTCCGCCGATTTGCTCAAGATAACGACTTGAAAATAATCTCCATCGCCGATTTAATCAGGTACAAACACTTTTGGAAATAAGTCTCATCTAACTCAACTCTCATTTACTGCAATTTTCAGATTGACACTTGATTTTCAATTGCAAACTTTATCTCGCAGATACCGAAGGAAAAGAGAGAGACTGGTAGAGTTTACTGCAGTTGCGCCTATACCGACAATGTGGGGACCCTTCAAAGCACATTGCTTCAAGTCATTGCTTGATGGAGTTGAGCACATTGCAATGGTCAAAGTAAAAAAATAAAAAATATAAACCCTATCTAAACTTCCTTGATCATTCCTTTCTTATAAGGTATAACCAAGTTTGATATGAAATCAGGGAGATATAGGAGATGGGAAGGATATTCTCGTGAGAGTACACGCGGAGTGTATCACGGATGATATATTCGGAAATAGCTCTGGTGGAAAACAGTTAGCTATTGCAATGAGACTGATTGAAGAAACTGGGAGAGGTGTTTTTGTCTACTTACGTGGTCCGGAAAGTAAAGGCATTGACCTAAGCCACAAGCCTCGTACGTACAACAGCAATTCAGATCAAGCCGAGGGTGTTTCATTCCCCGTTGCTTCACGGGAATACGGCATTGGAGCACAAGTAACAACAAAAAAATACATTGAATCTTTTTGATATTTACTGTTTTTATTTTAAAAATAAGCAAAAGATTGATCAAAGATTGGTGATGCAGATACTGAGGGATCTTGGAGTTAGAGAGATGAAGGTGATGACAAATAATCCAGCACATTACGTTGGTCTTAAAGGCTATGGTTTATCAATTTCTGGCAAGGTTCCACTCATTAGCCCGACCTAGTCCCTGAGTGTTTTTTTTTTAGTTGGTGAGAAATATGACCGTTGTTTGATCTCATTAAGGTACGACATGTGTTTGAATTTGTGAGTGACTTTAGTTTGTTGTTAGTTGTGTTTTGGTGCCTAAACCATGTGTTTTTGTTTTCTTCACCTCCATAATTGTCATTAGAATAATTTTAAATGGTATGTTCTAATTGACTTGAGAATTATTTTCTTAGTAATCAAGTGATAAATTAACATATATTGTCACTTACATTTGGATTTTATAATAAATATTATAGTCACGAAATAAATAATTGTTAGGGAATATTTATTTTGAAAGTCACACTTTTTGTTTTATCCTTTTTTTGTGTTCAACTACTTTCATTCTATCCTATTAAGTACATTACGAACATTTCTATATATCTATCTATTTTAGAGGAGTTATTCTCTCATTTTTGTCTTTGGATAGGAATTTTCTTTTTAAGAGAAGACCATTATATATGCAATACAGAAATGATGGTAACAAGATAAACAACTGAAACTCGAATCAGTGAACTGTCGAAATGGTATGTAAAGATTACATACAAAGCCAGAAGCTAAAGCCAAAAAGCTTTGAGCACGACTCAAAAAACAAGTTCTTTACTCTCGAACAAAGAAAAAAAACGGGGGAAAGAAACTTAAAAAAAAAAAACAGAACTCTTATATACGATCATCTTCACCGGTAATTGAATCAAACCGATGATGGGACGAAAAAGATACTGAGTTCTTGTCCGATGTTCCCAGCTGGATCAATCAAATGGAAAGCTTCAGATTCTTTCGAACCACTAACTCGTCTAAAGCTAGCTCTCAAATACATCAATTCATCATCAAACCGACCAAGTTCTTTCCCAGTCACAACTCCGGCTCCAACCACCACCTTACTCAGAGCATCTAACGCCGCCAAGTCATCCTTCGACGGACAGCGTTTTCTTGCATACCCTACTTTTTTCCCGTTACAATACATATTCCAAAATGGCGAGTCTTCTTCGTTGTTGCGTTCTAACACTATACGCAACGCTCCTCCTCTCATCTCCCGAGCTAAAACCGTGGTTGGAACGGCTAGCTCGAGAAGAAGATCGTTGTTAGTCGACTTTCTTGGTGATTGGATACAGAAGTTGATTTTTCCTTTACGGTATCCGAAGATTGTTCCTGTGACTGTGGAAGGAGACAGGGAAGAGGAGGAACGAAACGAGGACGTGCGTGATTTGATGTCGTTGTAGAGTTTCTTGCCTCTCAAGCTAGGGTTTTCTTGTTCGAGTTCTTGGACTAATGTGCAGTTGCAAGTTGGGATGAGAAGCTGAATGAATGATCGGAGGAGACGCCACGACCGAACTTGTTTCTGGCAGTCTACGGTGGTAACCACCGTTGATTGAAACTCCATTGGAGCTGTGACTTTGGCCGTTGACATTGTGAATGCTTTTGATGAAGCAAGAAAAAGAAGAACCAAGATGAAGAAGAAGAAGAAGGAGAAGCTTGAGGATTTGGTGTTGAAGTGTTAAAGGGTTTAAATAGGGAGACAGAGAAGGGGTTTACGTACGAGTACCTTTATTTAGTATATTACTATATAATTGTTTAAAAAAATCGATTTTGGTTTTATGTTTGGGTAATGAGAGGCAATTTATGAGCTCTGATTTGTAAAGTATGATTCGTGTTGGGTTTTTGTCACTCACCCTAAAAGATTCTTTCGGAATAGGTGGAACTACTATTTAGTATTTTGTATTTTTATTATTGCAATAAAGCATATGAAACTTATATGTTAAAATAATTGGGGTTTCTCTGACCTTGAATAATTGTTCGACATCTTTTTGCAGGATTTGTTTTCACTCGTATAATTATTCACTTTCTAGGAGGAGTAGTATCAACTATACAAAGATGAAAGAGGTAATTCTTCTTAGTATAAATTGCGTTCATGATGGACTTTTCACCAGTATTAACATTGCCATAACTTTTATAACAAAAATGATGGGACTTGATCAAGTATATAAGACCAAGACTTTACTTTGGTTATAAAAGTTATGGTGAATTAAAATCCAAATTGAATAGTACAGGAGAGATTTTAATTCAAGATACGATCATGATAGATCTTCAATATGCTCAACATAAAAAGTGATATAAAATCAGTGGAATGTAGGAAATGGAACTTCTATATTTAGGGTTCTAACTCATTTAAACATATGAGATGCAGTTTTGGGTGTGCGAATTTGCAAGTTTTAAGGTTATCAAACGATTTAGACAACTTTTATATTATTGAATTTAGTTAAAATTACATATGTATTTTAAGAACATCTCTGACCTTGTATTTCGCTATTTTTTTTTTCTTTAAAATAGAACAAGCATAAATGAACAGTTTGGAGTTGCTCATTTAGGAGTTGGAAACAGAGATTTCCAAATTTTAGTTAGAGTTGCAAAAAAAATTGTAACAAATGTATTCATGGTACTGTTACTTGCCACCACCATAAAAGGAAAAAAAGGTTTTGGTTTGAACTTTGAAACGATTTAAACTGTTATGAAACCATTCGAGTCAGATGAGTGGAAAACACCACAGTCTACATAGTGTTTAGATAGTGTTTCTGTGTTCACAGATGATTGCCCATTAAAGGATTTAACAAGACAGTTCAATAGTATGTTTTTAATGTTTGTTAGTATTAGACCGTTCAATAGTAACTTTATGATATAGTTAATTCAGACTTCAGAGTGAAATAAATAATGGTAATTATCCGTAGAACTGTAGACACACACGTATGACTACTAAACTATTATTATGATAAAATGCATATTTCGACCACATGTATCGAACTACGGGTGACGTTGGATTATAAATTTAATATTAAAAATAAAAAAGAGAACAATTTATGTAATCCAAAAAAATACAGATTGGATGAAATTATTCTCTAATAATAATAGAACATTCCCGCTTTTTGCCTTTTTACCTGCTAAAAATCATTTAAAGAAAACAAACTTTACATATATAATAATGAAAAAACACATAATATGTCGTATATTATATGATCCGTACGACAGAAAGAGTTGTATAATTCAATAAATGATAAGACCATTAGATCTCTACCACTTCCATTTAGACTCCAAACCTGAGTTTTAATTAAATCTTATTGTACATATTGGAAATATTAACATTGAGCACTTAACACTTCACATACAATTTCTAATAATATTCTTCATTCTCTCGATTACGAGATTCCTCGTTATACAGCTCGTGCCTGTTATTTCACTATAATCTTTGTTCTCAACATATATAAAGATTCCATTTTAACTAAAAAAGAATATTTATATATTATCAAACACTTCTTGGCTTTTTTTTTTTTTTTTTTTTTTTTNCCTTTAATTTCCATTCAAGTCCAAGGGTTGGAATCATGCAAGTAGTGCCTCCTAACACCTACAGAAAAGACAGACATTACACACCTTACAAAGCATTACTAATGAAAAACTCCAAACCATGTAACCAAGAGAGGGACAATCCGTTGCTTGGTTACTCCAAACCAAGTAACTCCAAACCTCTTGGCTTTTCCAATTTCAATTACTCTAGGTTCATCAATTATGAAGTTTGTTGATTCTAAAACAAAAAGAAGAGAGAAGAAACAAAACCAAGCATGAACTATGGCCCTAGATATTTTTTTTTCCTTTTCTTTTGGCCCTCTTCGTTTCTCTTATAAAATCAGTAAGTTAACAAAAACTAAAGAAGAAAAGCAAGAAATGAGCTTTTATAAATCTTTTTCGAAATAAAAAGAAAAAGAGCTTTGATTTATATATTAAAATTTACAACAACAACCGAAAAAAGTGCATTTGGGTCCAAATCTAACGAAAGGGAAAACTAGTTTATTATGGTGTCTAAGGCTAGCCTGGTTTCTCCACTCATGTCTTTTTGGCATTTTCCCTCCACTTTTAGTTTGTTCTACTTGCGTATATGTATGTGCTCCATGTTAGGCATATTCAAAACCCTTTTTATTATAAATTTGATATGTCACCTTTTAGTTTCGTGTAATAATTATATTGATATAGCTAGCATTTTAGAAATATCTTAACAATTCACCGTACCAGAAGGGAAACTACGGTCTATAGTAGTAATACAAATCGAAGAATTTCTAATTAAGCACCAAATTCAACTCTACTTCATATATATATATATATGTATGATTTCTATGATAAGAAATTTTTGACTGAAGCCCATACTAATTTCTATGGAAGAATTGGATATTCTTGCCATTTAAATTATCTATAATGATCAACGACTATTGAAAATATCGTAATGTCATATTGTCATCATAACACTAAACCGCAAAAATACAAACTAATATTTCACATCGTCATATTTCACATCATTCTATAGAAAACTCGAGATTATGGATTGATGTGAAATTATAGAAAACTCGAGTTTGCATTTCCATAACAAACTCCTACTCTCTCAAAAGTTTAAAATTCTAGTACATTTTTGCTATGTTTGGCCAACCAAAGCCTACACAACCAACTCGACCCCTTATTTTTTTTTTAATAGATCTACAACCAACTCGATCCCTTATCTAAATTGACTCACGAATACATATGACTACTAGAATCTTTGATTTTTTTTTTTTTTTGAAAGTTTATGATATATCATGCATCAACGGTCTGCTGGGGTAAAAAATAATTCACAAACTTGCCGACACATCCAGTGGCAAGAACGAACAGTTTCAGTTCTCCATAAATTATGTTTATGTTGTTGTACATATGCATGGTCATATAATGGTAACATTTTCATCCGGAATTTCGTGTGTACCAAGCACCTAACCTAAAAAGATGGATGTAAATCACCTACCAAAGTAGATAGTAAATTCAAAGTTACATACATAGTGAAAATTAAATCTTATTCGTTTGAGAACTACATTATATATATCGTTCTTTAATTTTAGTTTCATGAGTTGTTTCTTTTCTCTATAATTCCTAAGAAGGATAGAGAGAGGAAATATGGAAGTGTGACATCCCATTGTCTGAACTTTTGGTCGGTCATTCCATTGGCAAACTTAGCTGTTCTTGTTCCTTGCCTTTTTATTCATTCAATCATCAAGGCTTTTGTAACATTATATTCCCTTTTAGACTAATAATTTACATCCCGAATACTCTACATGGTTCATATTTGAGGAAACTTCGGTCAAGGAGCTTATAATAAACCTTCATAACATCCTCACTTACAAAATCTATGCAACGTAAATAATTCATGGGCTAACAATCTTTTGTGGCGGCTGTATACTTATTTTCTCGTTTACCATGTCATATAAATAATTTAAATAAATAAAATGATATCAAACAAAAAAATCTCATAATAATATAATATGAATGAAAAAAGATTCTCACATGTAGCAGTAAAATATAAAATGTGAAAATAGACCAGATTAACACAAATTTGGGAAAATATTGATCGATTGACACCCTCCCTTAGGGGAAAATTAGAATGACACAATATTGTGTTTAAATTACCAAAACCCCAATCAAAAATAAAATAGAAAATAAAAATTAAGTAATAAAATAAGAATAAAATCTCTTCAATTTAAACTTTAGAACCCAACAATTGGTTTTTTTTTAAACAACTAAACCTTTGTTTAAATCCACATTGGAGAGAAGGAAGAAGGCATGATTAAATCCACATTGGAGAGAAGGAAGAAGCAATCTATGGAAAAATAAGATGAATCCAAAAAAAAAAAATTGGAGTCGATTTTGGGGGAGGCACGAAATAAACACGAAACAATAAGGTAAACCCTAGATTCTCGTCATATATGTCAACTACTTAAAAAGTCTGTCGCTTAACCGTAAAGAAAATCTGTCGCAAAACACACTAATAAATCTGTCATTACCCTGAAAAAAAATTGTTATCAAGCAATAATATAAGAAAAAATGTCATTAACCTCCAAAATAATTAATCTGTCATTACAGATAACAAATCTGCTGTCACTATATTAACAAAAAAAATCTGTTATTATTGTATTCATATATAATAAATCTGTTATTAAGCAGCAGATTTTATAGTAGAAAAAAAAACAAAACTGTCATAACAGAAGAAAATCTGCCACAACGTATAGTGTGAATGTAGGTCAATATAGCAATTTTAAAAAGACTTTAGAAAATTTGTTATCAAACAACAGATTTGTTCTTCGATCCAAAAATCAGTCATAACTAAAAAAAATCTGTTACCAATAGATGTCAAACTAGTAATTATTTTTTCGTTTATAAATCTGTCACAATGTGACAGATTTTTGAAGGAAAAAAAAACTGTTACAACAAACAAAAAAAATCTGCCACAAAATTCCTAAAAATTTGTCTAAAATAATAAAAATCTGTCATACTTTATAAATAAGTCTGTCGCGTTAAAAAAATCTGCTGTTCAAAAAAAATATGTCGTTACATACTTCAAATAAATCTGCCGTAAAAAACAAATCTACCGTCAAACTTTTCAAATTAATCTGCCATCCAAAATAAGTCTGCCAAAAAAAATTTGCCATGGACAAAATAATCTGCCACTTACAAAATAATCTGTCATTACTTGTTTGGCAGACTTTTATTATAAAAAAAAAAAAAAAAATGAAATTGCAGGAATTTTTAACCAAGGATAATATTGACTTTTTCCTAACAAAACAAAAAAAAAAGTATTTTAGGTATAAAAATAACCCAACTAATCTAGCAATTAACTGTTCAATTTGCGTCAAACTAGAATTTTCACAAAAAAAAAAAAATCCTAAATATTTATGAAACTTTCCTAAATCAGTAAAATTTAGGGAAGGTGACTAAAAGTAAGTTACGTGGACGTTGATATAGAGAGAGATAGAACTGAGATGTGTGTCGCCTTTTCCTTATTGCGATTCAAATGTTTAATGAAAACCTTAAAATCCAAAATATGTGAGAGTTCTCTTTTTTGAAGCCCATTTAGTGAATAACGATGGGTTATAATGTTGGTTGACGAATAGAAGAAATCGAATCACAAAATACCACAAATATTATAAAATTGCCATCCACAATTGAACACTAGGTAGGCATGTCTTTGTCTAAAGCTTGAGTAAATGACACTAATTCTAAGAGGATGCATTGAGAAATTGTGCATTTCGAAAGAAGGACGGCGGCCCTTGATTTCAGATCTTTTTAATTTTAAAAAGAGTTTAACTATTGTATGCTAGTCGAATAGTTATGGGCCTTATGGCATGTAAATCGTAATACAAACTCTTTGTTTGCCTATGTATTGAAGGAAAATATCTTACTAGAATTCAGTAAAAAGCCTAGCATCTATAAGTCCAAGATTATGGTTGACAAGGATCTTCAAAGAAAAACTAGCTCGGGAATATATCATATACATATAACTTTGAATTTCGTAATTCGTATCGTACCTATCATGTGTGAAATGAATGAGTTTGATTTTTTTTTTTTTTTTTTTTTAACAAAATTAAGAAGAATTGGCAGGAATAATCAAGAAATAGATCAAAATTAACTAAGTAACTATTCTAACTATATATCTAATATATTATCGGTATAATATACAATATATACTAATTTGTCTTTACTATATGCATCTCTACTACCACAAACCATCTCCTTTCTGTTATTTAACAACCACTTCCTACTATCATCACACCACTTCCGGCCACCGTACCATCGTTGGCGACCACCGTCGGAGTACTACCGCCGGAGTACCATCGTCAGCGACCAACTCAGACAACCACCTCTGTCGGCCACTTCCAGTAACAATCTCCGCCAGAGACCACCATCAGAGTACTACCACCGATGACTACCTCTGCCGGCCACCTCCGCCAGTCAGCTCCGATGATTATCTCCGACAGCCAGTTCCGGCGATCACCTCTCCCGGCCATTTCCGCCGGCAACCTCCACCAGCTACTATTACTACCATCAACCACCACACAATCAACACTAATATGATAATTTTCTCTACCCCTAATCCTAATTTTCTAATTTTTTCAAATAGTTAGCTATTTACTACATTAGTTTTTTTTGTTTTGGTCAGTGAGCAAATTCACCCCAAAATTAACCTTTCTTTTTAAGTTTTAACGCTTGAAGCATATGTTTGGTAAACCTTGCACAAATATAAATATGTCAATATCGACCCGACCCAAAATCTGCAATTCTCGTATTTTCCAACGAAGACCAAACTTGTCTAATTAGGATTACGTGGAAGGGATCGATCGAATCTTGGACATGTTTTACATGGAAGGGCCGGCTTGCTTACAACGATCCATCTACGCTCTTAATATGTTTTACATGATCAAGACATGAAACAAAGAACGTGAATTTAAAAGAATTATTTTAATTTATAAAAATAGAATTACATCATATCGTCACTATGTTCATCTCAGCCCCCAACCAAATTATACACGTCAAAAGAATAACAATAGTAAAAAAAAAAAGAACAAAAATATATGAACGAGAAGACGTGATTACAATAAAACAGTGATAGAAAGCAGAGGATCGAAATCCACCAAACTCATCAAAAGGTCTCTAAGCCAAAACGACAGCGTACAAAGCTCCGGCAACAGCTGTTCCCACAAGGAAAGCTTTGTTAGCCCACGCGACACTTGGCGCATCAGCGGCACCGTCTGGTCCTGGAGCTGGGGACGAACTCGGAGTTAATCCAGAGGGGCCAGGAGCAGGAGCATCGGTCTGAGGGGGAGAAGCAACTGGAGATGTTGTTGGAGCGGTGGTTGGAGCGACGGTTGGAGCTGGAGTTGGCTCGTTAACTGGAACCGGAGGTGAAGCAACTGGCGAAGGTGTTTCAGCAGTCATCGGAGGAAGAGCCGTGGGTGGAGGAGTAGTAACGGTGGTTGGTGCTGGAGCCGGAGCTTGAGCGAGACATGAAGTGGCCAAGAGACCAAGAAAGATCAATGCTTGCATTGCCTTAGAATTCATCTTTAGATTCTCTCTTCTTTGTCTGAAACTTGAAACTCTCTGTTTGATGTTTAAACTCTTGTTCTTGTCTTTGTTTTTGTTGATGGTGTGGAACAATGAGAGGAAGAGACTTCTATATATACCCATGGTTGGGTTAATTAATTATTGTGATGTGACACTTAATCATGCGTACCACATTCATAAATACAACATGGCTTAGCTTGACATTGGCGGTTTTTAAAAATAATTGCCGTCTCCTTTTTTTTTTTTAACTTGACGTGTTTGAGTTTTTGAAGTTTTCTTGAAGATTCATCTACGTTGAGGAACACCAAACGGATGGACAGAGCTCTGACACGTTAGTTTTCTTAGCGAGCTTTTTTCTTAGATCCGTTTATACTAACACGTGTCTTGTTTAGATAGGTTATTAAGTATCATTTGACTATTAACCGCGTTACGATGCCAGCTTAATTATTAACACGATTTTGACTAAATATGGTTTCACTGACATGACGCGTTACTAGTAGATATTAAATCTGTTATCCCAAAAAAAAAAGTGTAATTGTTTTCGTACAAAAGTTTTCAACTGTTAAAACTGAGTATTATAATCGTTTCAGTTGAAAAAACTTAATTTTAAATAATTCGTTATCATATGTTGTCTAGACTGTATTCTGTACGTATAATACAAGTGGATGCTGGCAAAAAGCTGGCAAATATTTTCGTAATTTAGTTAATAAATTATATAAAAAATACTGTACATTTTAGTTGCAATATATTCTTAGTGACAGATTAATCTGGTTGTCTTTAACAAAAAAGAAGAAAAAAAAAACTTAGCAATGAAACAGTCAAGCAACGCGCATTTGCATTATATTCTACAGCTATCTAATCATTATCACGGTGTGAATATAATTCCTTGATTATCATTTTCAATAAGAGTCATACCTACCAATTATTTATATCCTTTGTTAATTAAAAAATTGTTAGACTTTTGCTTTGAGCCTTTGACCTCTATATGCGATTATGCATTGTACATCTTCATCTATATAAGAGAATTATAATTTGGAACCATTCTTTTTCCTGCCAGCTTTTTTTTTTTTTTTTCTTTCCTGCCAGCTTTGACCTATATAATATTTTTTTAATTGCCAAAAGGAAATTTTAAATAACTTGATTTGTAGAAGCAGTTTGGACGAGGCCCTTGGTACTTTGGTAGGCCTCTCTTTGTAGCATTTCGTGGATGTGGTCTAAGTGTCTAACCTTAACTTTTTTTTTAGTGTTATCTTATCAAAGCCCAAAGTAGGTTTGTATTATTTTCACTTGCATGCAAATTGTTCAAATAGTATGTACAAAGTGAAATATTAAAAACTTATGGAGCAAAGTCGTAGATACTAAACATTATGGAAAAAATCTGTAAATACTGAAAGTTATGGGGTTATATCCTAAATATCAAACGTCAAGAGGATAATATCAATTATGGGGAAATTTGTAAATATTAAAAGGTATGGGGCAGACTCGTAAATGCCAAACTTTTTGGGAAATTTGTAAATACTGAAAGTGGTGGATTAAAATGTAAATATTGTTAGAGATTGAATCTTCTGATTAAATCCTACAACAAAGAAAGCTTCAAGTGAGGAGAAGAAGAACGTAGTAAAGCAAAGAAAGCGAAGAACAAGAAGAAGTTGTCGTGTGACCAAAGTAGAAAAAAGAATCAACGATACAAAGAGAAAAAGAAATAAGTCAACAAGAGAGAAGTGGACTTGTGTTCTGTAATAAAGCTATTGGGCTGTAATTGTATTAGGCCTACAAATATTAGTTGGTTGGTTAACTATAGTAATTAGGTTAATAATAAAACCTAAGTATAAAAGTATTGTAATGGTGTAAGATAACATTATCCAAATTTAACAATGTAGTCTTTGGAGTAAAACCGCTTCTTGTCTCATCTCTAACAAACAAAACAAATCTGAGAGATAGAGAGAGCAAGACATCTAATCTAAGAGAGGTTAGAAGTAAGAATTTCAACAAATATCATACGTTGTGGGGCAATTTGTAAATAAATAAACTTGTGAGAAAATTTTACTTATTTAAAGTTGTGGGGCAAATTGTAAATATATTAAATTTTGGGTGCAACTTCGTAAATATTAATATTTTTTTTTCAAATGAAAAGTTACATATCAAATATTTTTAGATAACAAAAATCATGGAACCTTTTGTAAATATCGAAAGTTGTGGGGTGATTGCGTTAAAACCAAAATTTATCAGCTAAATAGATTAAAAATAGACAGGACTGTATTGTGTTAAGTTTTAATTTTGAGCTAGAAAGGGGTTTTTAGATTAAAGTGACAGTGAATTGTGATGTTTATAAAAAGTCAAATATCCGACTCCTTTTTGACTTTCTTCAAACAATAAGAATCAAAATCAAATTTTCATTTTTTTTCTTATCGTCGAATCAGATTCAAAAAATTCAGTTACAAGGGCATCAGATTAGGATTTATTCCCAACAAAAGTTCGAAATTTAATTGCACATATATTCGGAAAAAAATAAATCATATAAAGAAGTTATAATTAAAAGAAAAAAAAATCAGCAAATAAGATTCTGATATTATATATTTTTATTTTAAAGGGCATGAAAAAATTGCAGACAAAATTTAGTTAAGATTTTGTTTCGTACTTCTTCTTCGTTAACTCAAAGAGTCAAAAAAGTACACTGTAAAGAGATCTAAACAACAGCTGTTGTGTTTTTTTTTTTTTTTGTAAAAATTGTCGAAAACTCCCTCCAAAATAAGTTGACTGAGAAAACTAAGCAGAAAGATCTGATCGGAATCTTCCTTCCGCCGCCATGGAGGCTCTTTCTCAGGCGATCACTCCCCCCGGGATCTCCTTTCCTTACAAGACTAATTCTTCCTCTCACGTTCCTTCTCATGGACTCACCTCTCTAATCCTCCGGAAAACTAGATCTCCGGCGAATCCCTCGCCTCGAATCTCTCATACCTCGTTGGTTCGAGCCTCCGCGGTTCAAAACACCAAAACCTCGATCGATCTCAGCGATCCGGACTGGAAATCAAAGTACGAGAGAGATTTCGAGCAACGATTCAGCATCCCTCACATCACTGATGTCTTGCCAGATGCTGAAGCTATTCGTTCCACGTTTTGTCTCAAGATGAGGTTAGATTGGATTAGAGATTCTTGGAGGGTTTTTGGAAAAATCTCAAATTCGAAAGTTTTGATTTTTTTATTATTGTTGGTTAGGTCTCCGACGGAAGATTTCGTAGGTGGTTACCCTTCTGATGAAGAGTGGCATGGATACATTAATAACAATGATAGAGTTCTTCTCAAGGTTCTCTTTTTAGTTTCTTTTTTTCTTTGTTTTTTGTTTAGTGAAATTAGAGTGAGATTTGTGATTTGGGGAATTATAGGTTATTAGTTACTCTTCACCTACTTCTGCTGGAGCAGAGTGTATTGATCCTGACTGTTCTTGGGTTGAGCAATGGTAAACAATTTTTAGAGTTTGGATCTGTGGTTCTTTTTTTTTTCTTTGTGTTTATGACTGTGTGATGGGATCATTCATTAGGATTCACCGAGCTGGGCCGAGGGAGAAGATATACTTTAAACCGGAAGAAGTGAAAGCTGCTATTATCACTTGTGGTGGGCTTTGTCCTGGTCTCAATGATGTCATTAGACATGTGAGTTTTTTGTGTCTTGAACCTTGGCATTATAGAGACAGTGTCTATGTGTGTTTGTGTGAAGTCCCTACTAAAGCCTTTCCATTGCAGATTGTCATCACTCTTGAGATTTATGGTGTTAAGAACATTGTGGGGATTCCTTTTGGTTATCGAGGTTTCTCTGATAAAGATCTAACTGAAATGCCGGTATATTATTGATTTGTCTTCTTCAAACAATCAACACACTTGTTTCTCTTCTTTTGTTTATATATGTATATATATATATATATATATATATATTTTCATTTGCTCTTGATTTTTAGTTATCAAGGAAAGTGGTTCAGAATATTCATCTATCTGGAGGAAGCTTGCTTGGCGTTTCACGTGGAGGGCCGAGTGTTAGTGAAATTGTTGACAGCTTAGAGGTATTATTATTATTTGGTGGCTATTCAATCCTTAGGGGAACTTTCTTAGTACAAAAGATTCTGAATTCTGACTTTTACTTAGGAGAGAGGAATCAACATGCTTTTCGTGCTGGGTGGAAATGGAACTCATGCTGGCGCCAACGCTATACACAATGAGGTTTGTTACCCTAACACTTGATGTTAACTGTTCTTCTTGGTGAAGATAGTTTTACCTAATAGTTTGTCCATTATGATTTACCATTCTCTCTTGCTTTTCATTCTCAGTGCCGCAAAAGAAAGATGAAAGTAGCTGTAGTTGGTGTTCCAAAAACCATTGACAATGATATTTTACATATGGATAAAACTTTTGGGTTTGATACTGCTGTTGAAGAAGCACAACGAGCAATAAACTCTGCCTACATTGAGGTAACACTTTTATGAACTCGTATTTAGGATAATCACTAACATGTCTCTTTGCTTTAAGTACTTAAGCATTGATATTCATGTTTTTTTCCAATATGGTCTTTGTATATCAGGCACATAGTGCTTATCATGGCATTGGCGTTGTAAAACTGATGGGTCGTAACAGTGGTTTCATTGCAATGCAAGCCTCTTTAGCAAGTGGACAAGTTGACATCTGTTTGATTCCTGAGGTACTTCTAAACTTATGCTATTGTGTTCAATTTCCAAAACATGGTTGATGAGCTTGCTCTAAGAGATCCTTTCCATCTCCTTCATTCAAGGTTCCCTTCAATCTTCATGGGCCTAATGGTGTACTGAAGCATTTGAAGTACCTTATTGAAACAAAAGGCTCTGCTGTGATATGTGTAGCAGAAGGAGCTGGACAGGTAACTATGATCATACAATCGCATTTCTTTTTTTATAATCCAATTGAGTTTTCATTCCAGAAGTTATATATTTTCCTGCTTACGTTTATTGGCATTTTGTTTTAGAATTTCCTTGAGAAAACTAATGCCAAAGATGCATCTGGAAACACAGTACTCGGTGATTTCGGTGTGTATATTCAACAAGAGGTTAGATATAAAGCAAAGATTGGTTGATATATCTCATAATGAGTTTATGTCTTAGATTCAATTTCAATGATGTGTAGAGTTAAATCTTACTCCCTTAGTAAAAAATTTAAACTCTATCTTCTTCTTTTTTGTTTGGTTAATAATAGACAAAGAAGTATTTCAAAGAATCAAGTATTCCAATAGATGTGAAGTACATTGATCCAACATACATGATTCGCGCTGTCCGTGCAAATGCCTCAGATGGTATCCTCTGCACCGTTCTTGGACAAAACGCTGTAAGTCACTCTCTTTAGTATAGAAACTCAAAAAGGTTCCAATATGTTAACTTCATTGAAGTTGTTAAGCTTATGGTTTTTATAAAAAACAGGTTCATGGTGCATTTGCTGGATACAGCGGAATCACGGTAGGCATAATCAACACTCACTATGCTTATTTGCCAATCCCTGAGGTAATTGCATATCCAAAATCAGTCGATCCCAACAGTCGAATGTGGCATCGTTGCTTGACATCAACGGGTCAACCTGATTTCATCTGAGAATTCTTGTTCAATCACGAAACGAACTGATAAAAAAAATAAGCCTCGAAATGTATATAATACAGTATTCTTGGTCCCTTGTTATGATGTAACAAATCATATTATTATCTATTTACTTTTTTTGGTAGGAAAGATGTTGAAACAGTGAAGCTAGTTAAAAGAGCAGTGGTTTAATAATAATTTAATTTTATCATTTACCAAACTTGTAGAATTACTTTTTGGACCAGCTTTTGTTTACTTTTTTACTTGTTCTTTGTCTCTTCCTTCAACTTTCTCTCCTGAATCTCTCTGTTCACTTCTCTTTTACTTCAGATGAAAACTAGAGAACCAATTGTACTATTGCATTGTGGTCCTTAACTTCTATGATCTTTCAATTTTAACCTGTTTTTAAGTAATTGGTCCCTTTGTTTTTTTGTTCTTTGTTTTTCCTTTAGAATTAGAATCTTCATTGAAAAAAAAAAAAGGATAGAGTTTAAATGCAAATGCTAGCACCCCAATGTAACATAGAGACAATGATGATTTTCTACATAATTTATGTAATTTAAAATCTTTTCATTTACTACTCAAGATGTTGAGATTGTGTATATAAGATTTTAAAGATTGAAAATTTATACAGCTTTCTTTTCCCCAGAATATATATTGAAATCTCCATTTCTGAATATAATTTTACGCTCAGTTTTCTCTTTTCATAAAAATTCAAAGTCGTTTCACCTGATGTAATTAATTATTTTTGCTGAGTACTAAATTTAACATCCTAACAAAAAGAATAAGTATAATTGAGAAGCACGAAAGTGAGGGCTAAGGAGTAGCAAAAAGAAGGATGAAAATCTGTGAAGTTAGCAGTAAGTTCGAAAGGTTCCCACACTTTTTACTTTTTAGATTTTGACCCTTGTTCTTTTCTTCTACACTTTTTCCCACCATTTTACCTTTTCTCGTTTGAGCTAGCTTTTCTTGTTTGGCATAATTTAAAATGTTTAAGAATAATTTTAAATCATTATACAGTTTAGAGAATCTTAAATCTGCAAGTGTGGTTGATCAAAAAGTTGATGAGATTAGATTACATTAGAATTTACATTATAATAAGAATAAAATAGTAATAGTAATAAGAATTTAGTAATTTACCGTTACGTGTGTAATTAATGTTTCGCGAGAACCAAAATCCTTCCTGTTTACATTAATTAGAGATCTAATCTAAACAAATGGTAAGTTCCTTTGTAATCCTTAAACTTGACATAAATAAATACTGTATGGCTTAAACGTGTAGTTTTATATCTTATCTTGTATTTTTTAAAATAAAGATCAAAGAATTACAAGTTATCATGGATTCCATTTCCATAATATAAGCTGACGAAAATTCACTATTAGATAATGATAAGACAAAGTACACACTACACAGTGTCTAATTGTTTTGAGAATATTAAACAAAAATTGCAAATCAGGAAATAGTTAGTTAATTTTTTAGTGAGAAAAGGAACAGGCATGCCGCATGCAACAACTTACACATACAGTCGAGCTTATAATATTGGAATAAAGTTTTTTATAGATATTACCGAAATGTATAATTATTCCGAACACTAAAGTTAAATTATTCCGAACACTAAAGTTAAAGTTGTGTCTGAAAATCACGATGTCAAACTAGATTCGATTCCGTTACTGGAATAAAACCCAAAAACAATTATTGTGCTATAATTTGATTTGAAATTCTATGTTAAATAATATCCATATATATTTGGTACTCATGAGATCTTTATTAACTTTACTATATTATTAGTCACTGAAGAATTTTAATAGTAGTAATTGTTTGAAATCTTATATCAGTAGTAATTAGTTTTTGACCACTGGTTAAATAAGCTTAGAAATAATTATTATATATTCAAAAATATAATATTCTCTATTTAATTTACTTGTTGTTTTAGAACTTAAATTTTGTTTCATAATAGTTATCGTTTTAGATTTTTAATGTAAATATTTAATGAATATTCCAGTTTTTTTTTTACTATTTTAATGTTTTGACGGATGAAAAAATTATAAAATATATTTATAAAAAGTAAAACAAAAATTTAATAATTTTATTAATTTGTGTGAGAAATCTTAAATGACAAGTAATAAAAACGGAAGAAATATACACTCAAATGACCTTTTTCTATTTATAGCTAAACCATATAAATAAAAAAAATCAATTTAGATATATATATATATATATATATATATATATATATATATATATTGACAAA
>NC_025691.1:26783641-26816354 GCF_000633955.1 Camelina sativa
ATATATATATATATATATATATATATATATATATATATATGTTGACAAAAAAAAAGATATATATATTCTTTGTACCTTTATCAATACTAAAGATCTAAATATTTTCCTTTTTGTTTTAAATTAAGTATCGTTTTAAATTTATCTTATATTTTAAATGTAAATATTTGTTATAATTTTCTGTTTTATTTCTATTTTTATAATGTATTAACCAATAAAAAAATATTATGTAATGAAACTATAAAAGATAAAAATAATATTTTAAATTTGTTTTTAATATATATGTGGCTAAATTTAGAAACACTATTGATAGTTGCAAATTTGCGAATCTCGAAATTGGTACAAATTTCGGTGCATGATGCTTATATTAATTTCTTCTACAATTGACATGAAAAGTATAAGTACCTTCTTGTTGTTATTGTTAAAAAAACAAAACTTGTTGTTCAAAAAAAAAAATGCTTCTCCTTTTACTTGCATGGATAAAATGTCATTTATCGACACCTGTTTTATTAAAAAAAAAAATGTCATTTATCTTTACTTGCATGGGTAAAATATCATTTATCTTCTCGATCTTATCATGTATTTTCATAAATTACATAATACATATACATAGAAACAAAATATATATACATTTTACAAAGAAAGCCAGGACAAAGAGAGATTTTAAACTTGCATTGCATCTGTTTTCTATTTTATAAAATTTTGGAAACGGGTAAAATTCCAAACTTGCGTCTAAATGATCAATGTTGAGTTTCATTTAAAAACAGTTGATAGTGGATAAAGTAATTCATGTTTGGGAAGTGTCTTTAGTCAAGTGGTTATAGCATACTTTTTGCGCTCGATCCCACCAGAATTCAACTTCACTAAATCATTTTACCCCGCATAATAGCGTAGGCTATAAATCGGGCTTTATCGATTCAATGATGATAAAAAAAAAATAGTAATTTATGTTTTTAATAACTATTTTAGGTATTTTCACAACCTCAACATAAAATTGATAATACACCAATAAAATTAATAGTTTTCCAGTCAATTATTCGAACCAAAAAAGCTACTATAAAATTAATAATACGTTTTACTTGGAGTCTTCGATCATACTTAAACTTTAATACCATAGAAATAGTTTTATATTCTTCGAACTGAAAGTAAGTTGAATTGGTTTATATCTCTTATATATTATTTAATGCCTAAATTCATTATATTGTTGTATTTTAACTTCATAAGTGAGAAAATTGTTAAATTTGGGACTTTTTGTTTTGTTTTAGTCGGGAAATGTTGTTTGCCAAAACTGAGAAATATTGTTATGGAGAAAATAGGTAGATTCGATGTATATATATTTGCCCAAAAAAAAAAAAAGTGTGTGTTAATATATATAAATATATCCATAAATACTGAACCACGATATACACATGCTGTCGCAAATTATATGTAGCCTGTAGAACACAATCCTGCGTTGGGAAGAGAATCTTAAGCACTATTTTTGGTGGAAATTTAAATCAACCAACTAGTTTGGTTGATCCAATTTTAACTTTCATTGATATTTAGTTATTTACAAACCAGCATAGTGATGAAAATTTTATAAAAAATACATAAAAACCAAATGATGATTATGTTTTTTTATGTCTCAACATGTAGACTGTTATAAACGAAATGGCCATAATATCATTTTAGTATTGTTATTAATTAGAGGCTGTTTGATGACACTTATTTTTTAATCGACTATTGCAACATAAAAACTGACATACACTTAAGTTTCTAGCTCCGAAACCTTATTCATAGCAAGAAATTATTTTCGCTGCACAAAAAAGAAAAAGTAATAAATTATTTTAACTAGACACCTACATATGGTGAGGGACAGTTCTGAATTTTTTGAAACCATACAAAACCAAGTAAAAATTAACAACTTATTGTAATAATATTTTTGACATCATATGAGAAATAACATCATAACAAGAACATAAAATATTAGAAAAAAGCCTAAGATTTATGGTTGTTGAACTCTTATAAACCTTCATGTATTATTTTTAAATAATATTATGGCAATTTTTTTCTTTATCAAAATTTCCACATTTCGTAATAACTATATTTTATTATCATTAATTAAGTTCTCCTTTTAGTTTAGATCATCAAACAGAGAGTTCACACAAATGTTGTTTTCATAAATTGGCTCTAAGTATCACCTCTAATACCTTGTTTTTTAGAACAAATCTTGAAATATTGTATCCAACATTCTAATAAGCTAAAAGCTTAAAAACAAAATAATCACTACTTAATAGTTAATACTAACATAGATTTTTTTTTCCTTTAATCTTGTTAGTGAACATCTTAGTCTCGCGTGCTACCATTTCAACCCAGTACAACCTAGAGTTCTACTTTTATCAAGTTTTACACTATCCTTTCTCGGATGTGTTACCATTATTGTGAATATCATATCTCTTAATCTTTATAATGTTCATAAAAATAAGTCTGCAGTAATAACCAACATACTAGATTAGGACCCGCGGTACACCGTGGGATAAATTATTTATAACTATAACATTTAAATTATAAGTTGTATTTATTGGTTAAATATGTTATAATTATATAATAATTAATAATTTTATGGTTTAAAGTTTAAACCATATAATATTGCATTTACATTTTATAAGATTGACGCTTCTTATAAAGTTTAAATATTTATAATATTTGGAATTCTTAAAACGGTCAAGTATCTCTCATATTTGAAGTTTCGTAAAAATTTAAATATATTATTAATATTTTAAAGATCTTCTAACTTTTTTTAAAAGTTGAAATATTTACAGTATTTAAACTTTTTATAAAGTTGAAATATTTATAATATTTAAACTTTTTATAAAGTTTAAATATTTATAATATTTGAAACTTCATAAACATTTAAATATTATTAATATTTTCAACATTTTATAAAGTTTAACTTTCATACTTTTTATAAAATATAAGTATTTATAATATTTAACTTTTTAAAAGTTTTAAATATTTGTAATATTTAACTTTTTAAAAATCTTTAAAATAAAGAACCGGAATAAACCAAATAAAGTTTTTTAAGTTTGAATGCATGATAAATCAAGCTTTCTACTTATTTGTATTATGAAATATTTTAGTCTCTTTTATAGTATGACTTTGAACTATTGCCAAAATTTTTTAGGCGATGTGGGATATTGTACCCTTATTTATTTATTCATCTATTGAGTAATATATATCCATTTTAAAATTTTGTAGTACATCGCAGGAAAAAAACACAATTTTTACTAACTAAATGTATTATAGAATAATTCAAGATAATTTAAATATAAATTCAAATAAAAATGAAAAGAAATCATATATTTATGTTTGAATGAGGTAGAAAGATTTTCTTATTTTTTTAACTTTTACCTATAATTAATTTAAAATTTTTTGGTAACTAATATTAAAGTCAATGCATTAAATGTAAAAAATTTCCAAAAAATATTTTTAAGCAAAAACTGATGCAAAAATACTAGTATAGATTATTTGGTAGCTGAAAATCAAATATATAGAAAGAACATGCCTAGAATGAGAAGAAAATCAATTTCACCGACTTTTCGTACTTTAAATTCTGAGATTTTGAAAATATATATATATTTTTTTGCAAAATTTCTAGTATTAGAAGCAAGCAAGTGAAATAAGTGAATTGGACAACATAATAACACTTTTTAACCGTATATTACTAAATAATTATGTCATAATAGAACTTACTACTAATTAGTGAAGAAATAAATTTTTACACACAAACATGCATATACAGATATGCTTTGAAATCCCCAAGAAGATGCTCATCTCGTTTTACACCCATCTCGATATATTATTCAAATTGTTAATGGTACTATGTAAGTAAATCTGATTCTTCTTATTTCGTTTTGAAAAGACTTTTAAACTCATTTTGTTAAAAGTTTTTTTTTGCTACACGTAAAGTTTGCAAAATCAAAACAACGAAAACTCACCCGTTTTAAAATAAGCCAATCACACTAATTAAATTAAGAAATGTCGGTATGTTTAGTTGCTTATTAAAAGTTAAAAAACCATCTACTTGTACAGAAATATATACAATACAGTAGTATGTCCTTTAGTACTTTGGACTGTGTTGTTGTTGTTGTGTATGTAAATGGGTGGTGATCACTGATCAAACTATTTTGATTATTTTAATACTAATACTTAACTGCGAAAGAATATATCAAAAATATAAAATAATGATGTATATGTGAAAAAAACAAAAATAATAGAATAAAGTAATTGGAAGAGAAGGCCGTAGATTCCCAAGGTTTCTTATGCACAGAGATTTTATTATTATCTTTCTCAGACACGAGGAGAGAGAGAGCAGCAGCAGCAGCAGCAGAGATGTTGACCGGTCGCATAGTCAAAACAAATTTTGGTGGGCCCAGTGAAACCTCTTTTCAGGGCCTATTATGGTTTTCTCTTCTCCAACCCAAAAACATGCAATTCTCTCTTTCAAAAACCAAAATTTATGTCATTTTCTTGTTTTTAATTGGCAACATTTATCAATTTTCTTCAAACCCTGACATTTTAGAAATTTAAACTAAAACTTAAGATTTTTTAAAAATGTGGACTAAATTTTTTAATTTAAATTTTGTGTAAAATCCGTTTATACTATAGGTAAAATATAACTTTAAATCATAATAAAAATATTTTAACCATAGCCTCCTAACCACAAGATAAATCTTTAACCACTAAAAATATCATGAGTTTGTTTAAGTTTATCTCATATTTGTACCCCTTTTTTTGGTGCACCAACAAATTTGTGTATTGATATTTGTTTGTTAATGAAAATTAGAAGAAGGAAAAATATCCCTTTAGGGTCACCTTTGAATACACAAAGATAAAACATAAAAATTTGATTCTCATTCTATTTCTTTTTTTAATATATATATATATATATATATATATATATATTATTATCTCTTACCTTATGTAGCAAGTAGCAACAACAACAAAAAAAAGTCCCTTGGAGCAAGAACATGAACCTAGGGATGTCTCTCATCATCATCATCATCAGTAAATACTTATTAATTTTGCCGCCTTGAAAAGAGCCCTCTCTCTCTTATTTTTTTTTCTTATTTTTTTTCTCTCTCACAAAAAAACTCTCATTTTCAATCCAATTTTTCTGATTGAAAATGAGAAATTAAAGAGAAAAATTTATGTAAAAAAAAAAGAAAAGAAGAAGGAATAAACCAAAAATAAAAGGAACCTCAAATGTCATGACTCTTATGGATTGGAGTTGGAAAAAGCAATGTATATGATGACTCTTTTTTTATTCTCTCTCATTGTTTTCTCCTCCTCTTGTTGTTGTTGTTGTTGTTGTTGTTGCTATTATTATTATTGTTGTCTGGACTACTCTGTGAGGAATTTGTACATGACTCAACTGTTCTCTCTTCACTCTTATAGCTCAAACATGTTGCTTCCAACACTCCAATTGGACTATGCGGCACCACTCTTGCCTCTAATCGCGGCTGCTCCCCCTGCAATAAACTATTTCCCGACACATTCTCTCCTGTGAGACTTCTCATCAGATTCAAACATTTCTTCACTCTCTCCTGCTAACAAGGACAAATAATCCATTGATCAAATTCTAATGAAATGTGCGTTCTTGCAACAATCAGGATTTTGGTTATGCGGGTATGTTAATTTAGCTCAAGTCATTACAACCAAACGTATATGAGTCTACCTGTTTAACGTATATGAGTTTAGACATTGCCTTTTCGTCATCAATGCATTCTGTTTCTCCTGAAATGGAAACAGACACTGCCGCTGCTGCTGCTATCTCAGAAGGCCTGAAGTCTAAGAATTCAATTTCTGCATTCAATTTAATAAAACTTATTATTAAACCTTCCCCTTTAAAATAGAGCAATGTAGTTGAAAAAAACAAGGAAAGATATAGCTTGCTTTCCGGATTCAACAAGTGACTCACCTTTGGTGGTGTTCAAGATGAATCGTGATGATCTATAGATCGAATTCTCTGACACGTGATTGCTGATCTTGTCGACGAAATAATCAATAAAAGAAAATGGAGTTATAGCTTGCAATCTCCAATTCAATGTGTTGAGTACCAAAAGCTCCATCCTTTTAATTGTTTTGGCCTCAAAAACAAACTTGGGATCTCCCACCTGCGCATATCAAGAACATGTCAAGATTTAGTTCCACTGCACCCGCGACTGAGCTATTAAAGGACTAAAAATTGTGTGTTGCACCTGTAAATCAACAATTTGAGGCACATCTGTTTCTTCCATTTTGGCTGCTAATGATAAGCAAGAGACAGCTAGTAACTGAACAGCCCAAGCCTTGTCTTTCTACACAATCCAAAAACACACACACACACACACGATCATCAGCGGTTGTCTCCATGAAAAAAAATTAGACGAAATAAAAAAAACACCAATCCGAAGAAATTGATACAACTTACTGGCAATTCATAGGATGTTAAGAACCGATCCAAGTAGTTCATGGATAGACAAATGCACAGATGTCCAAAATGGTAATGAGCACAAGCCTGTTTCAGACAAGAACAAGTGTCATTAAAGACACAACTCAACAAAAAAAACTCAATCTATTGAGAAGATCCGACTAATCTCACTAGTGGATTCTAATAAATACATCAGAAGCCTCTCTCTATTACCATTAAATATGTATGATCTATCAACTGATCAAAGAAGACACTTTAAAAAATCAATCAAAACAAAAAAAAAAAACAAAGAGACCAAACCAGATTTAAGTGCTCTTAAAAAAGAAAAACACAGATCAAAGTAAGCAATCACAAACCTTAAAAATCCAATCCAAAGCTTGGTTTCTAAAAGACAAATCCAAATCACCAGAACGCAATCTCTTAACATAATCAGCTCCAGGGCAAAACTCAATCTCTTTCTCCAGCATCTCTCTGATTCTGTCTTGTCTCAACGAAGTCGAAGAAGAACCCATCATCGGAATTGATCCGTTGCCGCCAAAGTTGTCGTCTTTACCGAAAAGTTGATGATTATTCATAAATCCGCCGCCAGAGTTGGTTTCATCGTCGTCGTTGTCAATGATCCATGACTCGCTGGTCTCACCACAAGCGAGATTCTCGGCCATGGGGAGTTCGGTTTTTGGTTTTTGTGTGTTTATGTTATTAAATAGTCTCTCTTTTAATTCGTTTGTTTTTGGTCTCAGAAAATGTTTTCAGAGCGTTCGGACAATAATAAAGTGAAAGGAAGCAAAAGTCATCAAAGATGTGAGATTATTTCTGAGGAGGTTGTGTCTCTGAGGAACTGCGATTTTCATGGCAGGAGAGAGAGAGGGGGAGGAAGAAGAGAGGAGAGAGAGAGAGAGAGAGAGAGAGAGGTTTATACAGAGGAAGTGGGTGAGTGTGTTTTAGGGTAGAGAGGGGGAGAGAGAGACCACTCCCACAGAGTCGAAAATGAGATACACAGAATATACACTCAAGAGAAAATATGTATACAAAACAATATTAAATTAAATTCATAATGTATTAATATCTTCATTTTTTTTGTCAGAACAAATGTATTAATATCATGGGTCCAAAAGAAATAAAATTCTAATAAACAAAAAAAAAATGTAGCTAAAACTAAAACTATGCAAGTATTATGCTTGCTAATTACTAAATTTCACTTAAGCAAATCATGTTTGAGTTAGATAGACTAGTGTTATCATCTATTTTGAATGGTTCGTGATTGTCACGCTGTTTGTATTCTGTAAATACGATAAAAGAAATTTGTATATTAATAAAAAAAGATGCAAAATTCAAGATAAAAGAATTTATTTGAAATTAGATAGATCAATTCATTAAATTAAGGAAATCTATTAATGATTAGAAGTCTAACTTTAAAAAGAAGTTTAATTACAAATTGATCATGAAGTGAAGTTGATCATCTCATAAATTTTAACACGATGAAACTATTCGACCATTTCTTATTTTTATCATGAAGGTTAGATCGTTTTCACGAAATTTGCTAATGGTCACACAATTTTTCATAAAAATAATATAACACTAGGTTTAAATTAATACGACACAAATTATAGAAACCTTAACATTTATTTTATTTTTTTTTGATTTTTTGAACAAAATTTAATATGTATTAGTTTGGATTCAATCATTTAAAGGTCCAAACAACTCTAAAATAACTCTCAATATGTGTTAGTTACATGATAAAGTTATTTAGTACATAAGATGTTTGTTATGAATGATATGATAGTCTTAGAAATTTTACAAATTAAAACAATTAGAGCATATGAAGATATAGCTAATGTGATGGATGTTATTAATCCTTTAACTGAAAGTATCACTCTTAAACTAAACAACTTCATTCAAGTTGTTTGAAAAACTTTTAACTGTTAAAGAAAAAATATTTTAGCTTATTTTAGTAGTGATATACGTTATATAGAAAGTAAGTCATGATGGTCATGTGACACAATAAGGAGAAAATAAAACGTTACTTTATATATATAATTTTTTATTACATTATAGACGTTTCAAAATATATCATATTCTTGGTCAACTATCTTTTTTTTTGAACTTATAAATTAACATGAAAATATGTAAAAGTTTATTGATTAAAATATTTTTGAAATGTGAAAAAATGAGATGTTATTTTTTAATAATATGCTAACAATTAGAGTTTATAGTCTACATGTCTTGTGTAAGACTACAATACCACAATTTTTTTTTTTCTTGAATCTCATAACTAGTTAGAGTTTTAGAGTGAAGCTACATGTGTCTGTTTTACAGGGATGCGCTTGACCACTAGATCAGGATGGATCTAACGATTATCAAACCATCTTTAATTGCTTAACCACTTGACTACAAAATTTGTGACTTTACTTTGGGTAAGAATCACGCTTATTCCACGTAACCAGAAGTATTATTTATTTATTATATGAGTTTGTACTTATGTATATAAAAACACCAAAAGGTCCAAAAAAAACTATTCTGGCACATCTTGGTAACTCTATGGTTTGATAGTTGTAAGCTATTCCACATTGGGCGTAAGCCTTTGGATTTTTGTGATGCAAGCATATACGATTCTATTGAGCAATGTTGGTTAATTGCCAATACTAATCTCTTAGCTGGCTATCATCTACACTACCCAAAAAGCCTATTTTACGTTTTCCCCTGTAACATCGCAGCCACCGGTCAAAGACTTATCAACATAATTTTGATTAATTTTATGCAAAGATTTGGAGCCTAACATATTTTTTTCAGTTAATCGTATTATTGTGTTATTGATAGCACATTGTAATGGCTCTGACCGGTAACATGTGTTACTATTGAGTTATGTTGAGCTTAATCGATTTAAGGAAGAAGAGGGAACAAATGATGGCCAATATATGAATAACGTACGAGATGAGATAACAAATATGTTATGGAATGTATGTCGTCATTAGTTTCTCTCTTTTTATTTTCTATGTCTCAAATGTTTTTCATTTTTTTTACATAGGATCATTTTACTTATCTATTTTGAATTATTCTATTTCAAAAATGTTATTATCCTTAATAATTTTTTTATTTTTATTTATAATAGATACTGCACCTGATATATCAAAAATGTTACCAGTCAGTCGTTTAAAAAAAATGTTTAATTCATTTATACTACATAATTTTTACTGCAAGCTAAATCAAATTTTAATATTTACTGCAATTCGATTTTGATAACTCGGGTTACCAGTCAGATCAAATATGTCAGATTTAGACTCGAGTGATGGTAATAACACAAAAGTCATGGTCGTTTATATGAATTGATATTTTCTTTATTACATTTGGATTAGCTGTAGTTTTAAAAAACAATACAATTAATTTCACACTATATAACAATGTTATTACAAAAATTTGGTCCGCAACAAATTATTTTTCAATTGAAAATTTTGGTTATGCCTACCAATCATATTCGAATTGATTAGAAGTCAGTCCAATCAAAGCCCATTAATAATATCTGAGCCATTAAAAAGCCCAAATAAGTAAAGTAGCTCAAAGGCCATTAGCTAAAACCCTAAAAGTTTTCCACTATAAATAACTCATCTTGTAGAAAAACAGAGAAACCCTAATTCTCTCACTCGGCTTCTTGCTTTATAGGTTCACAGACTTCACTCGTGTTTCTTCTATGGTGTGCGGTTTTTGAAACTCTAATCTCTTTAAGTAGTATATGTAAAGGGTTTTAGGGTTCTGTCTCGATCTTATAGGGAATGTTAAGTTAGTCCTTCTTGGTGTTTTAATCTCGTGTTCTGTATTTCCAGATTTGGAGCGATTATATGAATTTTTCTTACTTATGGTTGCAATGATGAGATCTTATACTTTAATCGAAAGTGTTTACACTTGATGAACGGTCGACAAAAATGTCGAACCTGAGCGGTTAGCTGAGCAACCCTTTTATCAAAATTTGTAGACTTTGTTGAGAATTTTTCTTGGTATCTTTGTTCTGTTTTGTTGTTGCCGTGATGAGCAAAAATATGATTTGAAAGCATTGCGCTTTATGAGTCAGCGACTATAATGTCGACCTGAGCGGTTAACTGAGCAACTACAAAACATCATTTGATTCATTCAAAATGTTCCTTTTTTTCTGAATGTCTTTGTGCTTGTGTTCTTTAGAGGCAATGTAGTTTTCAATCATCTCTTATAAATATAGTCTCGATATCAATGTTGAACGATTGGAAACTCTTTTGCATCTTTAGATTTTATCTGATTCTACTATGTTGCTTGTGATTGTGATTGTGATTGTATCACTAATACAATATTTAAGCCATCATTTTTGTCATTTGTCTATCTAGACAAACTAGAACGTTTATGAGGTATGTTGATTTTGTTGTGAGTGATTTCTAAGTTCTGTGATTGGTTTAGTTGAAATTTGAGTTTATCTACTTAGCTTTGATACGAACTTGCTTAATAGGATTCAACCATCAGATTGTATTTCTTCTGTCATTGTGTGGTATCTGAAGGACAAGGATTGCAATACTAGGTCGTGGCTGAGAATGTATCTGAAAACTATAATGTTTTTGAATCAATCTAATTGTTGAAGAAAGATATCCAAATTCTTTAATTGTGGTGTGTGGAGGCAGAGAAACAGGTGGCCCCTTGGAAACATGTCGGCATTTTGCTTGAGACAAGTACTCTCCTGTCTCCACATCAAATTTTGTTTGTTTGTGTAGTGACTTGTTGTTCTGTTTGTTCGTAACAGATTCTGGTTTGTAACATTTGGTAGATCTCATAAAATGGGTACACTCTTTATCTTTTACTCTTTCAAAGTTTGGCAAAATGATATATTACACAAAATGATTTACTACCTTGTTTATTTAATAAGTTGCTTCACCGTTTTTTGAAATGGAAACCAAGAGAAAAACTTAAAACAAAATTATTATTTAAACAACAGATTTTATTAGCATTGTTTTGATTGAACAAATCAACATGTCGACAACTCGATAGAACTTGAACTACAGTTAAAAATGTTAAACAAAATATCATTGATAACATTTTTGGTAGTTAAATATGTGTTAAGTTTCATAGTCGGTTTCATATCCTATTCAAAAAGGAGATTTTTTTTCTTTTCCAATTTGATGTTACCACAAATTTTATTCTTGACAATGAAACATTACTCCATAGAAACAGAGGAAAAAGTTACCGAAATGATCAGGAAACTCTAAAACACATCACACAGTTTTGAAAGAATCTCTCTTTTCCATAAGAAGAGAACAATCCATATCAAAAAGCAACGAATGGTATGATCGAATTGGATTCTTCTGAGTTCTGATGTCTCAAAAAGAGAATTATGTTTATGAGTCGGTAAAACGTGTGGAAAGTGCGTTCTCGTAGACGCGTATTCCCTTAAAAGATTGATGATGTTGCTGTTATTGAAGTGAGATTCCACATGGTAACGTATGTGTAAAACTAAAGCATCTCAAACCAAAAACACGTGGATGCTTGTTACTGATTCTCCGAGTTGTCTTTTTATGTATGAACTATTCGGGTTGACTTGATGTAATCTTAACGTTTTGCAATATTATTTCATTGTCATCAACTTGTTTAACCATTCAATTATTGATCTTATCATAGGAATGGTTCTTCACAAATAATTCTAAAAATTATTTGAATATGTCAAAAATAATTAAAATAAATCGTTTGATGTTGTCGTTTATGTATAATATAACATGCACCAGTAATATTTAAAAGTGGGTTGTATTCAATCCTATACTCCCTCCGTTTCAAAATATAGGATGTTTTAACTAAAACACACAGATTAAGAAGTCTTTACTTTTAACAAGTTCAACCAATCAGAAACAATACTGCATAATATAAAATACTAAATTAACCTAAAAGTTGCATAGAAAATTGAAAACATCCTATATTATGAAACAAAAAACTTCTCTAAAACATCTTATATTTTGAAATGGAAAGAGTATTATACATGATTTGATCGGTTTTAATGAGTCTTTTTATGATTATAATTTTTAGGTGAAAATTTTAGGGAAATTGATAGGATTTGTTGTTAAACACTTCTAAATTCTACTTAAAAAAAACTATGAAATTTAGATATATGTATTTTTAAGCAAGGAAATCTTCTAAAATCTCTTAAAGTAATCAATAATCCCTAATGTTTGAAATGCTTTCAATAACAGTAGATTTTAAAGGATTTTAAAATTCTTTAAAAAATTCTGAATAACATGAAATTTGTTATCTGAATGCATTTGTATGATTTTGATTTGAGACTTTAGTCAAGGAATGTTATTCAACTATGTATTTTAAATAATGATTCTAAAGCATACTTTAAAATCCTTATGAATATCACCACATTTTAAATTATTATAAATGTGATTTATAAATATAAAATCTAATAACACAAAAATTTAAAATGAGATTGAAATATCCGGCATAACCTCTAGATATATTAGGCAAAAAGGTTTAAGTGGAAAAAAACTTGCATGTAAATACCATATGTATAATAATAAACATCTACACGACACATATAAACTGTCTAACCATTACTATTTGGAACTAATAAAACTTTTATAAAATTAGGTGGTCTTGTCCTTTCTTGAAAATTTATTATTTTGGATCTTTGTAAAGATTCACCTTTGAAATAATAAACAGCTTCCTTGAAAAAGTGAGAATATTTATATAGTTCAAAACTACCATAAATGGATCTCAAAAATTGATTTGAGTGAGAAACCTTGCCCTTTGAAAAGTTAGGTGATGTAATGCTTTCATGAACATTGATTACTACTGAAGATTTTCAATCTTTTAACGAATCATCTTTTTGACTAATACTCCTATAAATTTTTTCTAAAGAATTTGTCATAGCTCTCTTTTTCGATAAATGAGAATATTACATAGTTCAAAAATTAACATAAACGGATCTAATTATTCGATAGTGTAAATACCTCCCTTGAATAATGAGATCAAATAAAACTGTTTCTTTCTTTCTTTCTTCTAATGAGAACAAATTTCATATCATAGATCTATTCGAACAAATGGAGAACAAATAATACGTTTAATAATATGAAAACTACTAAACTAATCAAAAGATAAATTAGAACCCAAAAAAAAAAAACTTATTGTCGCCACCATCATCTTCAAATTTTTCAACTTTTTTGAATCAAAAGTCAAAGTCCTTAAACAGCTTGCGAACTTGTTCAAGCGTAACAAACAGAACAACCGTGAACGGTGCTTGTCTCGAAACAGTCGGCACAAACCCTTTATATAAAGCCATAATCCCTTCAGCCTTCACCGTCTTCAACGCACAATCAACCGCTCCTTTATACGGCGGCGCAACTCCAGCTTCCACCTTCATATTCATCACTCTCGTCTTGATCACATCAACCGGGTTCGAAGCAACGCTCGCCACAAACCCCGCAGCGAAACTCGCTAGCACGTGAGTCCCTAACCCATCCTCCAACCACCTTTTCTCCAGAATCGTCTCTTTAACCGAATCATACGAAGCCAACTGCGACGAAGTCACAAGCATTGCTCTGTTTATAGTCAACGACGAACCTCTCCACAGCGACGTCACGCCTTCGCGGCGGACCATTTGCGTGATCGCGTCTAAAACGCTTTTGTAGTTTCTCCTCTGATCCAATGGTAAACGACCGTCGGCTTGCATCCTCACCATAGCTACATCCGCCGGATTCCCAACCGCCGCTCCGATAGCTCCGGCGATGAATCCGGCGCCGAGTTTTTTCGATAAAGGCATCGTTTTTGTCTCCGAGTCGGTCCATTTCCCCTTGAGGATATCGTATAAACCCATACGAGTGGTTGAATACAGAGTCTGACGAAGAACTGTGGCGGAGACGCCGGAGAATAGAGCACGCATGCCTTCTTCTCGGATTAAACGAGATCCGACTCCGATCACACCGACGCGTAGAGGAGGCGCCGCGGTGACGGTGGTGGAGGTTTGAAAAGCGAGAGCTGGTCGGAGATTGGTTTGAACCGGTCCTGATTCGCCTTGGAGTTGCATGCGTACCTTGATTAGATCAAGCGGGTGAGTTGAACAACCAGCTACGATCGATGCGATTCCTCCTTCAGCGAAACCCTTGAGACCCATTTTGAAAAATTTCCAAGAATTATCGAAAAAATGAAAACTTAAACAAAACAAAACAGAGAGAGCGTTTTCCGGGAAAATAGGCGAGAAGATTGAAAAAAGGTTAGATTTTTTTGTTTTTGTTTTTTTTTAGAGAGACCAGTTAGAGTTAGAGCTGATCTCACTGGAGATTAGGAGATGAGAATGGAGACAAAAAGCTATAGATGAAGAATGAGGAATCAGAGGTCTTTGAGACATATGCTGTTCAAGACAGAGGTTTTTTTTTAGGTTTGTGTATTAATGACTCTGTCTGAGGAAGAGAGAGAGAGATGTGTTTGAGAGGTTGAAGACGAAAGCGTTTAAATAAGGGAAGAGAGAGAGAGAGAGTGAGGGAGGAAACGCGGAGACTTGTTGCTAATATGCGCCTCCTAAGGAAAGAGAAAGTCATTTTCCTATAAAATTTGTGTTAGTATCCTTCGACTTTCCTTTTTTTTGTTTTTCTAAATATTTACTTAAATCTTTTTTGGATCATATAATATATTTCAATTCAGCTTTAATAGCCACGAGTTGAAATTCATTTTATTTATATTGTAATTTTTATATACAATATATTTTATGTGATTGTTTTAAAATGTTTATTGGATAAAACATTATATAATAAAATAATATGTAAAATATGATGGATTAAAAAAATACCTATTTTGTAATTTTTATATTGTTAATGATTCTAAATAATTATTTTTGCTATAACATTGGTTAAATTTTATTTTATACAAAATTTTGTATATTTTATATTTTAAAATAAAATTTTAATATTTTGTATTAGTTTATGTATCTAAATTTATTTCAACAATGTATATTCTATATCATGACTTGAATTTCAACAAAATTTTGTAAATTTGGTTTTTAAAAAGCGAGTTATTATATTATAATTAATTTAATATATTGTTATACTTTTTGTTTTAATACTTGACTTCTTGAAATTCTTTCATATTATAGTGACATTTATTGACATTGCTATAACAAATCAATTTAGAGTGTTTATATTTTCTAACTTTTATATCAAGTTTTAATATTTTAAAAATATTTCAAATAAATTATTTAAAATTTACTATATTATATAAAATTATAAAAATTCAACAAAAAATATGAAATTGAATTTAAATATTTAAATTTTGACCCGTTAATCAGTAAAAATTTTAATTCAATATATATTATTTTTAAAGAATAATATTACTATAGATTGAACAATTTATATTTGTTTTTAAAAATTTAACTTATAATATATCCGGAAATAAAACTATTTTTCAATTATAATAAATAATATGATAATTTATTTGTTTCACAAAATAGACTCATATATAAAAATGAGAGGTGAAATATAATGATAATTAACAAATTAATATGTTAAGTTAGATATCAAAAGATTTTGTTTGATGAATAATTTAATAAAGAAAATTAATATGGTAAGTTAGATGATATCAAATGATTCTTAAACATATTTTCTTTACGATTTTTGGAAACAACATGCTCTAGTAATTAAATATTCCGAAAATAAATTAAAGTTGCATCCACTATTTAACTTGTAATCAATTAATTTATAGCTTATTTATAACTAACTTATTAAAATAATATAGTTTACAAAACAATGTTGTGTACTTCTGTTTTAATATAAAGGAGATTTTTACTCATGGAAATTTTTATTAATGAAAATGTAAGAAAAAGAGGCAAGTTGAATATGTAAGAAATTTTTTTTCTAACCAAAGTATAGTCCAAGTCTAGTGAAATCAATAAATTTGTAATTTTATGTTTACACAATCAGGACTCCATTTTTTTCTCCAACTAAATATCTTTTTTTGTTTTTTTTTTGTGTGAAAAAAATAGAGTGTACAAAGTAGATATCTTCTTAATGCAATATAGCAATTTTAAAAATCATCGCTTTTGCAAATTAGTAAGCTTATGGGGTCTAAATGATAACATATGTTATGTGGAATTGTTGAAGAAAAAAAAATGTTATATCATTTGAAAATTTGAAGAATTCTTAAGGAATGGGTCCATTTTTTTTTTTTTTTTGAAGAATTTTTAGATATTAGTTTTAGCAAGGACGATTATTTGGAACTCGTTTGAGAACTATTTTTGTTTTCTTTTATAGCAAAACAAATTTATCCATGTAAACTTTTTATGTGGGGAAAAAAAATTCTAAATGGTAAAGATTACATGGATAAGTAAAACTTTTTTTTTTCTTAAGACAATAGACACAAACATTATGAAAACTTGGACTTTGGGTCTCCTCTTTCTCATGCAACATGCATCTAACTATGTAATTAGCATTTCTTAATGAGAAAACTTCACTTTCATCTCAACTGCATTATTTACATTGAGTATGGCATCATTGTTACTTTTTGTTGTGTTCGTACCGGATTGACACTGTTATTCATTGGTTATACTTTATAGAGAAGATTTTAATGGGATACTTTCCCCCACTTGAATTATTTTGCACCCCACCACATGAGATGCTTTCTTTGTTCTTCCTTCCTTCCATGTTTGATTATTACTTGTAGAATAATAGTTTCCTTTCTCTCATCATTTCTTTAAAATTAATCTCATAAGATTGTGATCTTCTTTGTGTAATAATGGAATGCGATGATTTATTTATTTTTTTTTCTATCAGGGTTGCACAAGAAGCATACTTTGTGGAGATCACCGTTAATATAATACAAACGATTCACAGGTTAAAAAAATTTAGAAGCGTTTTCTATAAAAAAACAAACGTATGCAGAACACACAAAATGATTCAAATTAGAGTGGCATAAAGTGTGTTTATCAATTTTTTAAAAAAAATTATGGCATTTGTAGACAGGCTAATATTATCGATCAACCAATTTTATTAGGGAAAAATGTTTTGGTCATTCAAAATGTTACTAAAAATTGATTTGATAATTATGTTCCACTCAAATCGCAGTTGGTTTGCTTATTGGCTTTTATTTTGTTCATTTTTCACCATTTGTTTCATCTGTTTTATCCATTATGATGTAACTACATTTTATTCGGAGTGTGTGTGTTTTTTAATCTCCCATATGCATTTTAAAATATTGAGAAAATAATAAAAATTTACGAAATTTTATAACTTTTTATTGTCAATCATTTTCATAATGCGAATTTTAATTTGGATGTTGAACCAACAACAAAATCAATAACATAAATTAGTAGTCTACAAATCTTAATCAAATTAATATTTTTCTTTAATACAACTTTTCTATTAACAATTTGTCACCGTGAACTATATGGGTTGTTACTTCATTTTTACTAATTTTTCTTCCAATTGTTAAAATAAAATAAATTTCTGAAAAATATCTTACTTATTGCTTCTTCATGTGTGTCTAAATTATTTTTATCTAATTTTATTTCATATACCAAATCAGATATTACTTTCAAATTAGTTTCTAAAAACTAAAAGTTTGGGGTTGGCTTTAGTATTTAGTTTTTAGGCTTTTGGTTTATTTTTTAGTTTTAAAAGTTTGAAGTTTAATTTTAGTTTTGGAAAAATTGTTTCTACTAGTTTTTTGAGAAAAATCTAGTAATAGCGTATTCCGAGCAAGAACTAAAACAAATTTTCATGATATTTTGGAGAATTACTCTTTGTAATATAACAGTGTTATATATATATGTAAGAACATTATTTAATGTGCAACAGGCATATTAACGAATTATTCTTGATTAACTCAATTATTCTTCATTTAAAAAAAGTAAAAAGGATATAGAGAATATGGTATCAGAAACAGTACCGAAAAATTTGGGTGTCAGAGGTCTTAGAACCATCCAATGGTGACCATAAAGCTCTGCTTAAAATAAAAAATGTAAAGATTCTTCTTACAGCCTCAGATACTTACCTACCTACTCTTCGTTAGGCTAATATTGATGGCTCTGCGGCTCTTTGCATCTCATGAAAATATTATTCCACGTTTGTTTATTTTATCATTTTTGTACTCGTATACAAAACTCATGCATGTTGTGACAGAAAAAAAAAAAGTAACATACTAGATACATCATGCATGGAATCTTCAATTGCTAGCTGTTTATTCCAAAAGTTTTTTGTTTGTAACTGATTAGGATTTTTCGTCCATCAAAAAAACGTATGCAATCTTGATCTAATCAATGAACAGATGAGTTTAATTAGTTTCTTGCATCAATATAAATTTAGCACCAACGCATTTATTGTTATCTATATGCGGTGAAAGCACGAGGGAGTCAAGTCCTTGGTCTTACGTACTATCGATTCTTTTCTTTTCTAGTGTGTTGTATACTTGTATTATAATTTATACATCTAAACATCCATTAGATCAATATGTGTCTAGCACGTCCCTGATTAAAGAAAACAAAAATCGACTTTTTCACATGAAAAATCGTTTTAATAATTAACTTTATTTCTATAAAAAAAAATTCACTTAGTAGTTAGTACACATTATTGACTTTTTTTTCTTTTCTTTTCATATAACAAAGATTCAAAGTTCTCGTAAAGTCGGATTGTTGTGCAAGGTTGACGTGCGGAGGCCACGCGCAGGGTCTCAACTAGACAGTCCTACTAAAATTGATATAGAAGCTGATGACTTTTCCATTTACTGATTTACATATTTTTGATTTTTCATAAGCAATTATACTATTTTGACGTCCTCTTGCAATCCATCGTCAACTAGTTTAAAATAACAAACTTTTTCACTATATTAAAAGAGATAAAGATTAAGAAAGAAATCCAGCTATGTGTGTTATAATTTTGTTTTGTCTGGCTTTGTCAAATAATTATATTACAATTGGGCATTATAAAAGACTAATATGATTATCACGGACACGGTGGTACTTTCGAACGTACTCTCAAGTCTTAACTTATTAAATACAAAATACTTTAGAATTTTGAATTTTCCAACTGTTGTGGATAGATTGGTGCAAGATTATATACAACTATAAAATAAGGTTTTGAACTTGTTCTGTTTTTTCGATCTCCTATTTTTTTTTTTAAAGTGTATGAATATAGTTTCGTAACAAATGAGATCATTTCGTTATTTAAAAAAAATGATTGAAGAAAAATCTAAATCAATCGAATAATGAATGCGATGTAAACACTGCTTTCATTCCGGTCTTGTACCGGCACAAACTGAGTTATACCATCATTGACTTTTTATTTTATATGAAGAAAACAATTACGTAACAAAGAAGAGAGAAAGAAGAAACAAAATTAAAATACTAGTATTAATTTTAGTTAAGCAAATAAAGCACGATTTAATTAACTGTGTGTGGCCCGAAGAAGACATTTGGGGCAATAAAAGAGTCTTAAAGAGTTGACTAATGACCTTTTTGTGTACCTCTCCCGCCAAAGTAAAAGCCGTTTAAAAAAAAAATCTTCTTACCAAAACTCACACGTGTCACCTAGGATGTCGGAGTGGCCTAGAGTTGACTGTTGACCTTTTAGATGGCTTTCCCTTCGACGATAAATTTTAAAAAAAAACCTCTACAGCACAATAATAATTGATACATCGATAAGCTCTCATGGGCCATATATTATTACATATATTGGGCTTCATGTCTATAATTTATCATTCAAGTTTCTTCTAAAATTGATGGTGGTGTCCATGAAATTGTTAAGGTAGTAATTTATTGGATTCTGGGATAGAGGAATGAAGGGGTTATTAGTCTCTCTCAAGTTGATTAAGATTTTTTTTTGGGAATGTCTCATGGAATTTGAGTTGCTTATGTACAACATATTTAGGGAATGATAACTCTTCTAGTACTATTCAGTTGCGGAGATCAATCAAAGCAAAAGTAGTCATTATATAGAATAAGAATAAACTGTAAATATTACAAAATATACTAAATCTGCCAGAAACAGAAACAACAAGAAAACACAAGGACAACATCAAACAAACAACATGACGAATATTTTAGAAACATTACAAACACGTGCTAACAAAGTGTGTAAGATAGAAAGATGGTAATATTGTGATGTGTACTAAAGAGAGCATATCTTCTGATCATTTGGAAGGTGGTGGAGTGAAGAATGGGATGGTTGGAATGCTGGTGGGAAGATTGAATGGGAAGTTGTTTGGGATAGAAATCGGGAAGTTAGGGATATTTATTTGTGGGAAGTTTGGCATATTAATGGGTTGTGCCGGGTTAGTCAAAGGAGGTATCTGTGAGCTCGGTAGTGGTGGAAACGCCGTGGGCTGAGGAAGAGAAGAAGAAGGAGGAAATGGTGGGAACGTTGTTGTAGCCGGTGGCGGCATCGCTGGTGTTGATTGAAGAAGATGGCGACTAGCTGAGAGACCAGTGAAAAAGCTTGTGAATGTCAGTGCAATGACAAGGGATGATAGCCAGTGAGCCATTTTGAGGATTAGGCCGGGTTTTGAGCTGTCAATAGAGAGAGGTTTGATTGTGGAGTGAGTGATGATGGAAAGATTATGAAGGAGGTTGTATTTATATATAGAGGAACTATGGTTTGAGGTTTGATGGGAAGTAGGTTTGAAGAGTGTTATTGTTGTTGCAACTTATTAACAGTTGTTCCACAACCACAAGCAAGATGCATGGGTCACTTTTAACTAGAAACAACCATGACACATGGGAACTTTAGGTAAACCTCGTTTAATGTTTTTTGTATTATATTTATGTTCAAATTAAAAATTTATAAATAAAATAAAACTTCATAAACGAAATAACTACTAGAAAAAAGTGTAAAAATTTAATAATCTCATAAAGAAAATTATTATAGTTGATAATTATCAAACCGATCATGTTTGTGGTTTGGCGTTTATGGACTTCGGTGATATACAAACGACGATATCTTCTTCAGTTTGCTGCCAAGAAAAAAATGTTGTTCAATTTATATCGGAAGAGATTAGGTAAAAAGCAGTTTAATTGGATGGATGTTTACAATTGAATATAGTTACTTTTTTACAACTAAGGTTTTGTTTGGTCAACCAACAAATACGACATTCAATTAATTATGGTTTAAGAGCTTTTATTTTTGGGACAGCCTACATGAAAAAAATGTTACGGCAAAAGTTAAAGTTGTCAAGGGTTGTGACTGAATATCTAACATATCAAATTCCATCATCGGATGGGTATATGTAATTTTACAAATTACATATAAATCGCGTAATTGAAAGACAAAATAACTAGAAAAAAAGGAAATTTCACAATAAGAACACTGATATAGCAAAAGAGGCATTTTGCTCACGTGGACTTATTGTTTTGGATAAGAGAGTGACGAGCGCGTGAGGAAAGAATAATCAAGCTGGCAATGTACAGGTGGCAAAGGTTGCAGGCTGTCAACGTCAAGTAACAGTTAACACTATTAGTGTGGTGGCAGTATAAGAGCAGTGTTAGCTCATCGTTATCTTTTATGCATTTTCAGAGTTGTAAACTTTTCTAGAACTTTATAGTATTTTCTTCCCTCATCGTTTTGCTGGAGATTTTCTTCCTAGACTCTTGCATGTGAGAAGTGATTTTGCATTCCTTCGTGAACGTTGTTTCATTGTATCGGTTTCCTTCAATAACATACAACTCTGTTTTTCCTCTGTTTTTTCTGTTTTTACCGTTGTGAACATGTTATGATTAAACGTTATCATTGGTATCAGAGCGAAGTCGAACCTCGGAAACAATGGGTGTGGAGACGAGATCTCAGATTAACCGGTAGGACCTGGTTGGTGAAGAAGTTCAGGAAGGAGGAAGTGAGGCGATCGGTGATGCGAGAACTATTCTTGATCGGCCTCATGCGATAGAACGAGCGATTGAAGCCCAAGATAAGAGGTTGGAGTAGAATATGGCTGACATGATGCATTTGATCAGGTTGATACCGGGTCCATCGGCTTCCTCGAGCAAATCTCATGGAGAGTGTAGTCCCTTGGCGGTGTCGGCGTTGCCAGAGGGAAGTGGAGGTGGCTCTGGTCAACAACGCGGTGGAGGTTTATCGGGATATGGTCATTACTCGGGAGTTACTCGTTTAGGGTGTGTGAACTTTCTCCGTTTTGATGGAGAACATTTCTCGGAGTGGATCTGTAAGGTGGAAGACTATTTTGTTCTTGATGCTACACCAAATGACTCAAAGGTTCGTATGGCTTCTATGCATTTTGATAGTCACGCGTCTGTTTGGCATCATGCGTTGGTACAAACACCTTTTGGTCAGAGTCTGTTGAATGATTGGCCGTCGTACAAGTTATTGATGAAAGAAAGGTTCATTGATGTGTTGGAAGATCCGATTGCTGAGTTGAAAGCATTGCAGGAGACTGATGGAATAGTGGATTATCACCAGAAGTTTGATTTGATCCGAACGAGAGTTACTCTCTCTGAAGATTATTTGGTGCATTCTTATCTTGCAGGTCATCGTCTTGATACTCAGATGCATATCAGAATGTTTTCACCACAGACTGTTCGCTAATGTTTTGTGCTCGGCCGTCTCTATGAGAAGGCTCATCCTATGTCAAAGGGTACTTCGTCTGGTGGATCATATACCAAGCAGTTTCATGGTGGAATCACAACAACAGTCGCAAAACAGGCAACTCAAAGTAAGAAAGAGAATCAATAAGAGAATGTGGGGTCTAATGTGCAGAAACCGGCGAGGAAATTTTTATCTCAAGAAGAAACGAGTGCTAGGAGAGCAAAGGGGTTGTGTTATATTTGTGATGAAAAGTATACACCAGACCACTATCTTAAGCATAAGAAGTCACAAGTTTTCATGATTGAAGTCGAAGAAGAGGATGAGGGAGATACGGAAAATGGTGATCTGATGGTAACCGAGGAGGATAAAGACATGCCAATGGTGTCGATTAGTGCAGTAGCTGGGATTTCGGATTACAAAACTCTGAAGGTGAAGGGAGTTCACAAGAAAAAGGTGTTGTTTATACTCCTTGATACGGGATCTACACACAATTTCATGGATCCCAGTGCAGCAAAGAATTTAGGTGTAAACGTACAAACTGCAGGTGTTTCGAGAGTTGCAGTAGCTGATGGAAGTAAGTTGGGGGTACAACGGAAGGTTTCTCAGTTTTAGTGGTCTTTTCAGGGTACAAAATTTCAAGATGATTTCATGATCATTCCTTTGGGTGGTTGCAATGTGGTGTTGGGGGTTCAATGGTTAGCACCGTTAGGAGACACTACTTGGAACATGCAGAAATTAGAAATGGGATTTTGGTGGAAGAATCAGAAAATACTTCTTCATGGAATTAAACAAGGGTCAGTAAGAACAGTTAAGGCCATCAAGTTTAACAAGAATCAAGAGGAGGCAATACAAATTTCGATGATCTGTGCTCAGGAGGTAGTTGAGCAAGAGGAGGCAATGGTTTATGCAGTGGAGCTAAGTCAACGTAACAATGTTGATAATGCAGCTATTACAGAGTGAAAGACCATATATGTAGATTTGTTTGAAGAACCCACATCCTTACCACCTTTTCGAGAAGGGCATAATCACAAGATAGTGTTAAAAGAGGGAAGCGATCCGATTAACCAACGTCCTTATAGATATGCGGTGTACCAGAAGGATGAAATTGACAAGATGGTTAGGGAGCTACTCTCTGCTGGTACCATTCGAGTTAGTGCTAGCCCTTTTTCATCACTTGTAGTATTGGTCAAAAAGAAGGATGATACTTGGAGATTATGTGTGGATTATAGGGGTCTCAATGTTCTTACCATCAAGAACAGGTTCCCAATTCCACTCATTGAGGATTTAATGGACGAGTTGGGGGTTCTTCTGTGTTATCTAAGATTGACTTAAGAGCAGGGTACCACCAAGTTCGCATGGAGCCAGAGGATGTTCACAAAACTGCGTTCAAAACACATAGTGGACATTATGAATATCTGGTAATGCCATTTGGCTTAACTAACGTACCGACTACGTTTCAAGGATTGATGAATGATGTCTTCAGGGAGTTTTTGCGCAAGTTTGTCCTCATATTCTTCGATGACATCTTGATTTACAGTTCCAATCTGACAGATCACATTAATCACTTGCAGCAAGTCTTTCAGACAATGAGGCAAAATAAACTATTTGCCAAGGAAAGCAAGTGTGCATTTGCAACAGACAGGGTTGAGTATTTGGGGCATTTTATTGCTGCTGGTGTGGTATCTACAGACCCTGCCAAGGTCAACGCTGTTGCAAACTGGCCAGTTCCCGCGAATCTTAAGCAATTACGGGGGTTTCTCGGTCTAGCAGGGTACTATCGACGTTTCGTCAAAAATTTTGGTACCATTGCTCGTCCTTTGACTGCCATGACCAAGAAGGATTCGTTTTTATGGTCTCAAGAGGCATTGGAAGCTTTCGAAAACTTGAAGACAACTTTGAGTCAGGCTCCGGTTCTAGCACTCCCAGTGTTTAGCAAACCGTTTTTGGTGGAGACAGATGTTTGTTCCTCCGGTATTGGCGCTGTGTTGATGCAGGATGGCCACCCCTTGGCCTTTATTAGTCGACATTTGAAAGGTAAACAACTGAACTTGTCGATATATGAGAAGGAGTTGCTTGCAGTGGTTTTTGCAATTCAGAAATAGCGACATTACCTATTGCCAAGTCACTTTGTTATCAAAACTGACCAGCAGAGCTTGAAGTACCTTTTGGAGCAGAGGTTGAACACACCCATTCAGCAACAATGGTTACCTAAGCTGTTGGAGTTTGACTACGAAATTCAGTACAAGCAGGGAAAAGACAATATAGCAGCTGATGCTTTGTCACGGGTAGAGGGTACTGAAGTGTTATATATGGCAATGTCAGTTCTCGAGTGCGATCTCATGAAAGAAATTCAAGATCATTATGAGAAAGATCCAGAACTTAAACAGTTGATAAGCGAGTTGCAGGCTGATCCTGCAGCCAAAAGACATTATTCATGGGTTCAAACAGTTTTGCGTAGGAAGAACAAAATCGTAGTCCCTAATGATGATCAGTTACGAAAAACCATCTTACAATGGATGCATTGCTCGGAAACAGGTGGACATTCGGGAAGGGATGCGACTTATAAGAAAGTGAAAGGGTTATTTTCTGGAAGAACATGGCGGTGGACATTCAAATGTTTTTAAGGAGTTGTGCAATTTGTCAGCAATGCAAGTATGACACTGCAACTTATCCAGGTTTTCTACAACCACTTCCCATTCCTGATACAATTTGGACTGACTTATCAGTGGATTTCATTGACGGCCTCCCTGAATCCTTTGGTAAGACTGTGATATTTGTGGTGGTGGACAGATTGACTAAAGCAGCCCATTTCATGGCTCTATCGCATCCTTATACGGCAGTCTCAGTTGCATAAGCGTTCATGGACTCTGTTTTTCGCCTTCATGGTTGTCCTCAGTCTATTGTGAGTGACAGGGATACGATATTCGTCAGCAACTTTTGGAAGGAGCTGTTTTCTCTACAGGGAGTTGACCTGAAATTTTCGAGTGCTTATCACCCTCAAAGTGGCGGTCAAACGGAGGTTGTTAATCGATATTTGGAGACCTACCTTCGTTGCATGTGTATTGAACGTCCTCAGTTGTGGAGTCATTGGTTACCTCTAGCAGAGTTTTGGTATAATACCAACTTTCACACTTCCACTCATCTCAGTCCATTTGAGGCAGTTTATGGTCAAGCCCCTCCAGTGCATCTTCCTTATCTTCCTGGTGAGTCCAAGGTGGCTGTTGTGGCCAGAAGTCTGCAGGAACGTGAAGCAATGCTGTTGGTCGTCAAATTTCACCTTATGCGAGCTCAACACCGTATGAAACAAGTAGCGGATAAGCATCGCTCTGAACGGCACTTTGATATTGGTGAGTCTGTGTTTGTCAAGTTGCAGCCATATCGCCAAGGCTCTGTGGTTATGCGTTCAACTCAGAAGCTCACTCCAAAGTATTATGGCCCTTACAAGATTGTTGACCGTTGTGGTAAAGTGGCTTACAAACTGCAGTTACCGGACCATTCTCTGATTCATCCGGTCTTCCATGTGTCACAACTCAAGGCAGCGGTTGGTGATGTTCCCACTTCGTCTCAGCTTCCATTTATTGTGTCGGATATCAGTGTCAAGGAACCTGTGCAGATTTTGGCTCGTCAAATGGTTAAGCGGCAAGGTCGTGCGGTTACAAAGGTTTTGGTTCAATGGACAAATGAAACGGAAGATGAAGCTACCTGAGAGTTCTTGTTTGACTTACAGCGCAAGTTTCCAGCCTTTGAACCTTGTGGTCAAGGTTCTTCGAACAAGGGGGCTTTGATATAGCAAAAGAGGCATTTTGCGCATGTGGGCTTATTGTTTTGGATAAGAGAGTGACGAGCGCGTGAGGAAGGAATAATCAAGCTGGCAGTGTGCAGGTGGCAAAGGTTGCAGGCTGTCAACGTCAAGTAACGGTTAACACTATTAGTGTGGTGGCAGTATAAGAGCAGTGTTAGCTCATCGTTATCTTTTATGCATTTTCAGAGTTGTAAACTTTTCTAGAACTTTATAGTATTTTCTTCCCTCATCGTTTTGCTGGAGATTCTCTTCCGAGACTCTTGCAGGTGAGAAGTGATTCTGCGTTCCTTCGTGAACGTTGTTTCATTGTATCAGTTTCCTTCAATAACATACAACTCTCTTTTTCCTCTGTTTTCTCGGTTTTTAAAGTTGTGAACATGTTGTGATTAAACGTTATCAAACACGTACATAATCATAAATTATAAAGAAGATTTTGTACATGTAGAGATATAATGGAACGCAGTTCCATGTTTTGTAAAAAAATTGATAAGCATTTGACAGTATAACTTAGCATAATCAACATCTTCAACTTCTTCGGATTATCGATCAGATATTTAATTGTAAACTCTTTGATGTGAATTAGAGTGATTGTAAGAAAATAATGAGAGGGTTCTACCTTTATCAAAGAAATCTCTCGTAACTCTGTACATTTTACATGTTTCATCTAAAAGCGGTCCCTTTATTTTGGTTTCAAACTTTTTTGCCATGGAATTCAACCGACAGTCAAAAACTCAAAATAATTATCCAACAAATTATGAAAGATTGAGGATGATATAGAAAAACATAATATTTACCAATATTTTAGTTTTAAATTATTTATATTTATCTCTAAAATATTATTAATTTTTAGTTTAATATTAGAAAAAACTTAGGTTAATTTAATCATATCTTTATATAAAAGAATGTAAATTGTAACATTATTTTTGTTTGCCAAAACGTTTTTTTTTTAATCATAATAACATTATTATATACTTATTATGTATTGTTGGCCAAAACGTTTTTTTTTTAAAACCCTCAAAACCACCTAAACTGAAACCGTGAAATCACAATCTAAATCGGATTTAGTTAAAGAGATCTTTTTGGTGATTCGGTCACAACGTGTGCTACTCCGTCCGTCACCAAGACACGTGCCAATTCCAGTTTTTTTGCGTTAAAAGACAACCAAAAAAATGGAAACTAACGCAATCATACATATCCCCTATATGTCATGGAAAAAAAGAACGCAAAGGAAACATTATCACAAAGGCGTATACATACACATGTTTCCTTTTTGTTAAACTCCAATTCCAAGTAAGTTATAGAACTCAACATGATTATAAATAACCCATTAGCCCTCTCATTATTTCTCACAATCAAATCGATTAAAGCTCTCTCCCTCGTCTTTAAAAGCAGAAGACGAAGACGAAGAGTCATCCATACGAAGAAGAGTACTCTGCTGTTCTGTTCTTAAAACGACCCTCAAAATCTTACTTGAAGATGTCGATCACGATAATACACCGTTACCTCGTTCGTGAATTTTTCGCTGTTCCGTTTCTTACGCCACACGGATTTGGTTACCACCACTTCTGTCGTGACTCCGTTTTACATGTTCCTCAAAGACTTGTTCCTCTTTTGGGCTTGAAGAAGAAACGTTCACAAAGAGTTTACTTCAAACCTTCTAATACCAGAAAGCCGCAATTTTATAACTCTGATCCTGTTCAAGCACCAACTCAAGAAGTAGCGCAATCTTATAACCCTGATCCTGTTCGAGCACCGACTCAAGAAGGAGACTTTTTTGATGGTTCGGTCACGATGTGTGCTGCTCCTTCGCCAAGACACGTACCGGTTCCGATATTCTGTGGTAGAGAGATGACGAAAGTGTCTTCAAAGCTAACCAAGACTTGAAGAATATGAGAGAATTCAAGAAACCAAGTCTTTTCTTTTGGTTTTAAGAGTTTTTGTTAAGCAATTATTTTCTTCCTTTATTTGTGAATTTTGTTCAGTAATCAGTATTCACCAATGTTTACTGTACTAGAGTCACAAGTTGTAAAGTCATTCTTATTTACAATAAAAAAAATACTATTTTATCAGAATCATGTGAAACTAAACAAGTGGATTCAGAGTTTCTTTTACTTTCAAATCTCAGGATTACAGTATCTCTATTAGTCTCTCTCTTTCTCTCCCTACATAATAAAGACCATAACTACGAGTTGTCGTGTCTAGTAGTTCTATTGCTTCTACGGAAGGTAGTGACAAAGAAAGCGTAGGTTACAGTAACAGCTACGATACAAACTCCGATGTATGTGCACAGAGTGGTTGCACACACATATAGGTACCTATTTATCATTGTTCACCAACACAATCAACAACAATTAACACCACTAGATAACCGGAAAAAAAAAAAAAAAAGAAGAAGAAGAACAAAGGCATGATGATTTTTTTAAGACAGAAGCAAAGACTTACTTGGGAGAGAAGACGCTCCACACAAAGAGGTGATTCCTCATTAGTAGCAAGACCACAGTGTATGCGGTCAAGAGTATTGAGTTGATGCAGAGCGGAACAAGACAAGGGAACCCGAGCTTTAGCTTCAAAATTTGTCCAAGACTTGTTTCCCGATGAGTTGATATTGTTGAATGTGATTGGTTTCTTAGTTTTGCACCAACGTACATGACAAGAGATAAAAGGAACAGCATGGGAGATGCATACGTGATCATGAACATCAAGATCCCAGATAGTATTGTAGAATGACTAGAAATTCCCTACGAAAAAGAGTTTGGTGAATGTGTCAGTGTTATGGTAAGTGTACATACGGAAGGTGGAAACAAAAAAAATGAGGAAGCACAGGGCTTACGATAAAAGCACCAGCAACATCGATCGTTGCTAAAGTATTGCTGTTTCCAAGAGAAAAGTGACCTGCCATTCCCATGTAATAGAGCGCTGCAATCTACAAAGAGAAACCCCAAACCTTAAAGCTTGGGCTATTTTGCAGTATAAATCCCAGACAAAGAACACAAAGAAAAACTAACCTCGACCCATTCATTCACTTGAAAATCATTAGAAGAAAGGCATGAAATTGCTAAAATCTGGATGAGAAGCAAAAGTATGGGCCCCGAGTTGATCGGTTGTTGGAGAAGTAGATGTAGAAGACACCAGCATATTATGTATGCAGAGCCAATCAAATATAAGCAATCACCTGCTTCAGCTAGAACGGATTTGTCTTTGTTTAGCATGGACCATGGCAAAACTAAAGCAGCTCCAATCGCAGATATAAAAAGAAGCAAATAGATCACTTTTACTAGGACAGTGGCTCCAAAATCAGTTGACACTCCAAACATTTCATCCTGATATCTCCCTGTATGTAGCAAGACTAGGAACCCACAAGTTAGGAAACCCAGAGCTAGGACGCAGACACTTTTTCTCTTTGATCCTGTTCGAGAGAGTGTAAATAGTCCTAGCCCAATAACAAGGAAGTTTGAGATTAGTTGAATCCATTTCACATAACCACTGCCAACTTGCTCTAGCCACTTAGAAATATCAGGAAGGTATGTCCAGTTCACGCCCCCTTGATGCCAACCTCTTAGTAGTCTACCAGATATAAGAAGCAAGAAGATAGAAACAGCTTTATAGTCTCCAACTATGTTCCTCCCCTTGGAAAAATCGAATAACTTTGCTGTCTTGAAGAGTATCAGAAGATGGAACGTCGATAGCATGAAGTGCCATATATAATGCTCTTCTTCCACCATTGAACTAGATCCCATGCTTATAACAAGGATCAAAAGAAGAGCAAAAATGAACACCTCTTCCAAATTTAACCGATAACTCAAACTGCAGACTCGATCCTTGGGCTCATGGTAAACCTCTTTGAATAAGGACAGAAAGAGAGTGGCACAGACGATGCATGAAAGAAGCATGGCACTCAATCCAAGACCGAGTAAGAAAACTGGTTTCTGCAAACATATAAGAGTTTTTTATCAATACAATAGATTCTTACTAGATAAACTAGTGACGATTGACAATCGTCATTTTTTCTAAAATACGTTCATAGAACTCTAAGAAAGATGTCAAACATACTTCAGTGGTTTTGCTTGCTAACCACTCACTTGCAGTTTTCAAGAAGGCGTTATATGCATCTAAAGCTCCGCTGAAATCTTCCACGGCACCAGAAGACCTATCAACATGAAAGCCATCATCGGAATTAAATATATTAAGTTTAAATTCAGGAGAATCACCGTATGTGGAAATTTCAAACAAATCACGCACTTTGTCAATTTCTTGGACTTCCAAATGTGATGGAGAAGTGCAGCGTTCCTAAACAGGCAAATAAGCTGTTTCTCTTTATCCCCAGAGCACTCGCTAATATCCAAACCCTCACAAATTCCATCGACGAAGCAATTGCAGGAGAAACCTTCAAATAAGGAACTCGGTATCTGTGCTTGCATTAGTCTGAGTAACTGCCATGAATTCAGTTCTAGTGCCCGTAGTTGCTCATAATCTGAAATGAGAAGACACAGTAAAGAAAAACCAGTCAGATGCATCCCCACACGTTTGACTGAAAATTTCGAGAGGCCAATAGTGGTTAACCTCCTAAAGAACTGAGTGTTCCTGGGACAACCACTCCAACATTGTTCTTTGGGATCGGCACACCAAATAGAAGAGCTAAAGTTGGCGCCAAATCTACCTACATTACAAGGTTTCATATCATGTATAACTCATTATCATCAACAGTCTGTCCAGAAAAAGAGGAAAAGTTATCTCACGAAATTTGCAGTGACTGTTTTACCTGGAAAGCTACATTATTGATAGTTGCACCATAATCAGAAAAATTGCTACCCAAGCCAATGAAGAGCATTAAGGAGTCAGTTTCTTCATATGACGATCCTCCATGATTTCCATTATCAGTCATGCCATGATCACTGACTACTACCTGTATATGAAACCAAATAAGATTAACTCATGACATATGAAATTTAAATGGACCTTTAAACACGAAAAACACTCACCAAAAGAGTCTGTCCTTGATCATGGTTACGATCCATCACCGCTATTAAATGCATTGTTCTAACTATGTCATCCATTTCTTTAAGTTTTCCAGCCATCAAAGGGCTAGAATAGAGAAAAAGAAAATAAAATGATTCAGCCATACAACTAGTAGTAACCTTAACCTTTCTACTCAAAAATAGGCTAGGAAACTAGCAAAACCTGTTACGGCCTCCAGTATGTCCAACATGATCCAATCCAAGGTAATGAAGGATCTGATAAGGGATAGATCTAGTAAGAATAAAGCAGAGAAAATCTCAAGTGTTATCCAAGAGTAATTAATTTTAGTCAATATATATTACTCAGAAGAAATTGTGATCAATTATTAAGGGGATAAACACCAATGCTGGGGAATAAAAAAAAAAAACAAAAGCAAAAACTAACCAAGAAATTCCAATCATCACTGTTTAGCTCATCCGGTAGGTGTCGAGATACATTTCTGTCTACCTGTACTGTATCTTTGACCTGTCCAAAAAACATTTTTTTGTTCATATGAGTATATGACCACGATATAGATAAGAAAGCAATAAACAAAACCAAACACCAAGTAAAACTCACAAAGAAACTGCTAACACCATCATGTCTCATAAATAGCCCTGGGAATAACTTGAGCCACGTCTCATCACCAAGCATCACCATTTTCCAACCAATCCTAAAAAATTGACCTGGTAAAAACGGAGCACTTTTACAATGGCTATTCTTTAATGTTAGCACGCATGAAAACATTTCTCATTCACAAGACTAAAAGCTACCAAGAAGGTTGTCCTCTAAGAAGGCTTGTGTGTTAAAATTGAAAGCCACATCCAAGAAGCCACCAATTGCCCCAGAAACCATTGCCTGAAAACAATAAATTCAACAACTCAGCAAGCCAAAAAAAAGATCATCTTAAACTGTGATCATTTACTTAACAACTACAATAAACACACCTTCAAC
>NC_025691.1:26817051-26821110 GCF_000633955.1 Camelina sativa
AGAGATGCCAGATAACTCCTACAACACACAAACCCACCACTCTCAAACTCAAAAGCAACACACAAATTCACAAAAAAAAAAAACTAAAATTAAACCTGGTAATGCAATCTTAGTTTATCAGAATGAAGCTCGGATTCGTTCGAATTCGAAGAAGAATCACATAAAGGATCACGATAGCTCTCTGAACCACTGAAATTTCAAAAGTAGAAATAAAGAAAAGAGTAAGCAAATCATTAGAGCAGCTTGCTTTCAAAACGTGTTTATGTAGTAGTAGTAGTACCTGATGCCGGAGAGAGTCGGCTTGACGGGGAAGAAACCGAAAACAAAAATCGAGAGACCAATGATCTGAAGGAATATTCCGGCCACCGTAAAAATCGTCAGTCTCGTACAAGTCATCGCCGTCGTCATTTCAAGATCCGGCGAGAACTGAACCCCACAAAAAAAAAAAACTCGTAAGAAAGGGAAAAGGAAGCTTTAAGCCCAGTTAAATGCCCATTAGGAATCAAAAAGCCCATTAGGATTAATAAAAGCCCATTATGTGTTTTTGAAAAGAAAAAATTTAACTGTCAGTAACTGTGGTTTGGTTGGAATCATCTTTATTTTGTGTCAGTGAGAGAGTGGTTCTGTAGTAGGAAAGAAGCCTAAAAATGGCTAAAAGGTTAGGTGCAATGTTACTTTAGAGGCTCGAAGCGAAGGGAAAGGTCACGAGAGACACGACTCCTCCTGTCATCTGACACTTTGACCCAATGAAAGAAAGAAAGACACAGTTGTGTCACGTGCGGCTAACCTTTTCTAAACTACAATTCAATTTCTAATTACAGCGTAACGATATCATCATTGCTTCAATCGTTTGAAACGAAATAAACGCTTCCTGAAGCGTTTCATTTCTTTTTTATTTATTAAGCTTGCATAGGATCAGGGCAGGTGTAAAAATTTCAAAAAAAATTATAGTCTCTGTTCAATTTTTTAAAAATAGGCCTTAATTACATATAATTTTTTAAAAAATTATTTTTGGATCTTCAAATCAATACAATAAAACTAGAAGGTGTTGCATTCCTCTTCTGACACATCAACCTCAACAATGAAGTTGATGTTGACACATCAATTAAAATTATTAACCAATTAAATTAAAAGAAATAAGTACAGACCAGCTTACAGATTGCCACAGTAGAAACATAATTGTCTTCTCTTCATCGATCGATTTCAGAAATTAGCTTCTTCTTCTTATGTCAACCTAACAAAATTGTTTCTCTTATGCGCATCTCAACTAAAACTCTTATTCTTGACATTTCCGACGATCGCATAAGTGGTGATTGTTTTAGTCTGTCTAACTATGATTCTTCTACTTTTTGATTCTTCTACTTTTTGTTTCCAGTTAACAAAATTTTGTTCTTTTATGTCTCTTAATTTGGGGGATTGTGGAAGATTTCTAGGTTTTCAGTTTGAGATAGATTTTTCATATAAATTGTGTTTGAAACTTGAAATTGGAGGAGATCCAAGGGAGAAAAAGAAGAGTAATCCGGTGAAAGAGGACACTCAGAGATTTTACACGTCCAAGGGAGAGCATGTTGGACAAGGTTATTACCGAAACCAGAAACATGATTAGTCGTCTATACCTACATGGGCTATGGTGTGGGTGAAGAAGGGTAACAACGATCATATTTTTTTTCTGGAGTGTCGGTTCTGACAATCGCACAAAGTTCGGATGACGATGTTGGTGCTTGATTTTTATTCTGGTCTAACTATGATTCTTCTACTTTGAGGAAGATTTCAAAGCTGTGACTTTGAGATGAATTATTGATATAAGCTATGTGTTTGAAACTTAAAATTACTATGAATGTTGGTGAAGAGAAGAGTCAAGAAGTCTCTTCAAGCGGCTTCAGCGTTTTGTTTGCTCTTCTCCTTCACGCATCTTTGCTTTGAAGCTTGCTCATGTTTTTTCTCTTTCATGGTAGTTAGTTTCTTCTTCTTAAGTTTGGTGGCTTCACTTCTGTTGTGACTTTACCAATGTGATATATTATATCTCTGTTTACTAGATTTGGGTTTGAAAGAAGCTAGAGCATTGCTGGAGAAGACTTGTGCGATTTTGAAAGTTGGATTGTTTAAAGAAGAAGTGAAGCTTTTGTTGATCGATGAGAACAAATGCAAGACTTTTAAACACTCTAAAGCATTTAGAATGTCTCTGCAACTTTAGCTTAGTGTATATGCAACTTTAGCTTCAAAAACCCTTTTGAGTTTCAACAATATACATTACAATAACTGTTTGTTATAGATTACAATAACCTACGGATTTTCTTGTGATATACCTTTTCAGTGTTTTTAAATTTGTTGTAACTGTGCAAGATAGAGAGGAGCGATCTCCACAATGATCATTGATGTGTCTGTATTATATAGGTTTTAACAATAGTTTTTGTATTTGTTTTGAGTCTTTTGTTAAGTCCAAGTGTGCTTTTAGAGTCTTTTTAGTCTTATGTGAGTCTTTACAGGTTCTAGGCTACTTTGGAAGGAAACTGAGTGTTTTGGGGATGAAGACAAGCATCTGAAGCCAATTTGGTGAAGACTGATCGGACTAGCAAGCAGATGGAGCAAACAGAGAAAAGCATCCTAGATCGGCCGATCTACATTCGGGATCGACCGATCCCGTACCCGAAGCAACCTTTCCTTTTTTGTTTTAAACTGACTTTTAGGGTTTTATTTTACTATTTAAGCACGGGGCTCAACCTCTAAAAAGACAACTTTTATTCTACGCAGCTTTTGAGTACTTGTAACCTTTGGGAGAAGATCTCTAATCCTCTCTAACACTTTGGAGAAGATTTCTGAACCTTTATTTATTTATTTTCTTTTGCAATTCAATTATGTCTTCTTCATCTTTGATTTGTTGTTCTTTTATCTCCATGTTTGAATAGTTTATCTATTGGGTTTCGGGTTTCAAAAGGGGTTTTATGATTCTCTAAACTTAGGTTTTTAGATTTGGGATTGATCTTTTGTGTTCTTCATCTATAGTTGTGCTTAGTGCTTAAACTAGATTAGCTACTTAGTTTATGATTGTGGGTTTAATTCATCTAGGCATCAAAAGTGTTGTTGAATTGCTTGAAAAGAACATAGGTGAGCAAAGTGATCCTTAGCCAACGAAAGCTGGAGTTAAGGCACCTTGTGAACAAAAATCAAACTTGAACTTATTGCTTGTTAGGATTGCTAGATTCAAACGACGGTTTAGAATTTAATTAATTCCTTGCATAGATAACTAACGCTGCGACAGTAGGTTAGTTTTACTTTTGAGATTTGAGTTCAAGAACGATATCTAATGCTTTCCCAACCTATCATCTAAATTCGTGATCATAATCCCTAATGATTCCCTACACCCAATGTTTTCTCTTTTGAATTTAAAACAGTTTGTTTATTTCCGTTTTTAGATAGTTACTTGATTCAAAAACTTTTTTTTGTCTTAGCTATATTTGATCTTCATAGTTTCATAGTGCAATTGTTTGATCTCTGTGGATTCGATCCTGAAGTGTTACAACGATACCACTAGATCGTGGTGGAGTACACATTGGGTTTTAATTGACCTTTGATCAATCATAGTTCAGACCCATAAGACCATGAGTAAAGTACAAGATAAATCTCCATAAGTTAAGTATAAGGGAAAATATAAAGAAATAAGAATAAGTAGCAAGCAGGTTCAGAAGATAAAACTCTGTTTGAAAAACTAGCAAAGCTAAGACTTACAAAGTAAGTTAATTAATGCTTTGACTGGACGTGATGATATGAAGAAGAGCATGATAGTAGCAACCCAACAAACAAACAAACACCACAAAGACTTGAAATTATATATTAAGGTTCTTAACACACCATTGTCTTCCTGACTCTTGTAGCAATATTTCATCTTATCGAAGATACATCACAAATTCACAATTGGCACTTAGCAAGGAGAAGGAACATCCGAAGTAGTTCTACGCTCAAAGTGTAACTCATACTGTTAATAAAGGGAATACGTAGTTATGTCTAATGAATATTTATCACACTAACGATCAAACACAAAAAAAAAAAAAAAAAAAAAAA
>NC_025691.1:26821237-26828332 GCF_000633955.1 Camelina sativa
AAAAAAAAAAAAAAAAAAAAAAAAAAAAAAAAAAAAAAAAAAAAAAAAAAAAAAAAAAAAAAAAAAAAAAAAAAACTATCACACTTACACATCCTGACATTTTGGCTATTGACTATTGGTAATATGATAATTGTTTGATTGTAATATGACATAGGTTATTGAATTCAATATTACTATAATCGATTGGAAAAAAATATGACAACTTTTTCTTATATATAATTTGTTCCATCTTTTTTTTTTTTACAAAAATTATGAAAAAGATAAACACACGTACTGTCAGAAGATCCCTGATGTTAATTGGAAAAAAAACAGAGTTCTCTCTCACTCCGAAAGAAAGAGAGAATTAAGAGTAAGAAGCTTTTCGGTTTAACAAAACAATTTGATTTTGTAATAAATTTATCTACGGGCCGAGTTTGTTGTTTTTTATGATATTTCTTAGTCTTTTCTTTGTTTATTCTTTTAACTTTATAAAAAAAAATTGGGTACTCCCAAGTCCCAGATTAGTTAGACAAAAGAAAAATTATTTGATTAGAATAACAAAAAAATAATAATGATGCAACAAATAATAACTAAAATACAAAAACAAAAAAATTACCATTCCATGATAAAAAAAAAATTATTAATTATAATAAGACAATTCTTATAAATACCACTAAAATATGTTTTCTAAAAAATACCACTTTTAGTTTTATTTTTCAAAAATACCACTAAAATGAATTTTTTCCAAAAATACCACAAAATTAAACTAAAGTTTTATATTGAAAACTAAACCCTAAATCGTAAATACTAAATCCTACACCCAAAACACTATACCTTAAATCTAAATTTGTTACCCCAAACTTAGAAAAATATATTTTACATACTAAAAATTCAGTTTTTTGTGTTTGTTGTATTTTTCGGAAAAAGCTTTTGTGATATTTTTGGAAGAAAAACTTCAAATATGATATTTTTGAGAAAAAAAATTAAATGTGGTATTTTTGAAGAATTCCTAATTATATTATTTGATTCTAAACAACACAAAAACAAATATTATTTCAAAAAATACAAAACAAAAAAAATAATAAAATAAAAAATCTAGAAACAACCCGCGGCATAGCGCGGATACCAACCTAGTACATGTAAATTTAGTATAGTCCCATTGCAAATGCATTTGTTGCACATACCTATCACTGGCCCTGCATAGGATGATGAGAGATCTGGAACCAAATTTATTCTACTCTTTTTTTATCTAGCCAAAACAATTTGCATGGATTAAACATAACTTTATAAATTTGTTACACTTTTTCTTTATGTTTACATTAATTGAATTAGTTTGATAAAAATAAGTTTTAAATGAATTAAAAATGATCTCATATCTAAATCTTAACAAAATATTTGGTTTACAAAATTGTTACATAATTTAGCATTGTTTTGTTTCTCTGTTTTCTAATTTTATCCTAGCATTTTTGCCAAATATAGTGGCCTACATACTAATTTTAGCGTTATATATATTTTTAAAAACCCACATACATGGACAATACTTGGGTTCCCTTCTAGATGTTCTATATTTTTTTCCACATATATATAGATGTTCTAAACTTCCATGAATTAACTTCAAAAAAAAAGTCTCCATGTATATATTTATTACTTGTGAAACATTTGCTTCCTATAAAACAAATCAGTAGATTCATAAATTGATATCGTTGTTGTCATCCAAAATTTTCAATTAAAAATAACACTAATTGATTGACTACCCAATTAGATAGAGATGAGTATACGTTAACAGACACAAATCATCGTTAAGTTATAATAACCGTATTTAATTACATCAACCATCCATACGGCTTCAACAGTTCAACCGTCTGAACTTTGAACCATTCATATATAATCGTCAGTCGTCACAGTCTCACAGATTCGCAGTAATGCAACACGAGATTTTTTTTTTTCCGTGGAAGAGAAAATAGGGAGAGAGGTTCAAATACGAGCAAAGTAGTCGTTATTTTTATTTGTTTTAAAAACGTTTAATAAACTTAAAAAGCTGTACGGACAGTGGACTCGTGTTCCAATCAGATTTCTTGTGGCTACGTTCGGGGTCCCCTTGTAAATTTTGAGTGGTCGACACTGTTTTATTTTACTCTGCCTCGAGGGGTCCCCCTCCCATCTCTTCTCTGTTTCTTCGCATCAAGGAATGCTAAAACATTATTTATTTTGTTCAAAACCCTTTTTAATCTTCTTTTTCTTCTTTTAATAACGGTTATAGGATAAAGGATACGGAATGGTTGTGGCGATTTAAATCAATGTTAGGTTCGGGTCGATGACGTTAGTGTACTTTATATAAGTATAATAATGTAATACAAATGTTAAATCAGAAATAAACCCTTAATTATAGTTAAATTTTTATTTTGAGTTACATATTCATTCAATTTATATTATAGATTTTTTTATTACTACATATTGTCCACGAATTTGGTAGATTATATTATGGACTATATGATTAGGATTGGAACAAGAACTCACCCAAAAAAAAAAAACATCACTCAAGAAACCCTCTTTTCTCTTTGAGAGCACAATTCTAACGACAATTTAATTGTGCCCACTATTGAGTTTTAGTAAATTTTCGAAAAATATTGCACTATCGGGAATTAACATCTTATCATATTTATTTTTTGTCATTTTTTATTTGGAAAAACAATGGCCGCAGACAAATTTATTTGGTTTTTTTATTTGGAAAAACAGTGGCCGCAGACAAATTTATTTGGTTATATATATATATATATTGTAGATTGTCATTTTACACGAATTAATAATGTTTATATATAAACACCAAAAATAGTATATACATAGTTCATGGTATTTCTATTCTCATCATATATCCAAACTTTATAGCACTTGAAGAAGTCTTCAGAGTTTTTTTTTTTTTTGATCAAAAGGTCTTCAGAGTTTCTGGTTAGTTTTTTACAGCAAATGCCAAATACGACCAATTTAGTTACGAGAGTGTGTGTAAGTGACAAAGTGAGACAACTCATTTTATGCTTCCCTATAAAAAGAAATTCCCCACTGACCCAAACACACACACTTCTCTTCTCTCTCTCATCTCATTGGAGACTTATAAATTCTATTACCTCACCATATCCAATAACCACCACACAGCCACACACACACACACCAATATCCAAAAAAATAAATAACAATAATAACAATATACTACCTCTTTCTTTCCAAAAATAATCATTTAAGAAACCCCATCATCTTAAACTATTATTACTATTATTTTAATAATAAACCTCTCCCTGAAAATATCTTATCCTTCACCAATCAAAAACCTTCTCATGTCTTCTTCTCTCCTCGATATTTGAGGTGGAAATTTAAAATTTTTATATATTCCCTTGGCTTTTTTTTTCTTCCCTTAGGAGTTTTCCTTCTTTCTAAGTTTAGTTTTTATTTGATCCTCTCAATTTCTCTTGTTGGTTCATCAACAAACTAGATCTTAGTCCTCTCACAAAAGACTTGTTCCAAATCTTTCAAAAACTAGGGTTTTTACTGTCTTCAAATCATATTTATTCTTCTAAATTTAGCAAAAAGAACACGATTTACTTTCCATTTCAGTCGTCTTGTCACTCTCTCTCTCTTCTTTAAAGTCTCCCTTTTTAGCAAAAAAAAATCTCTCTCTCACAAATTTTTCCTCTGAGTTCTTCATCTCCTCCTCATCTCTTTCTTTGCTTTTATTTTTATCTTTCATAATCTCTCATTCTCGAATCTTGATCTACCCAAGATCGATCCTGAGGTTTTGGATCAATATCTAAGCTATCTTGCTTTTTAGGGTTTCCTTGTTGCTGTGTGATGGCGAGAGAAAAGATTCAGATCAGGAAGATCGACAACGCCACGGCGAGACAAGTGACGTTCTCGAAACGAAGAAGAGGGCTTTTCAAGAAAGCTGAAGAGCTCTCTGTTCTCTGCGACGCCGATGTTGCTCTCATCATCTTCTCTTCCACTGGAAAGCTCTTCGAGTTCTGTAGCTCCAGGTCTCTCTTTCTCTCTCTAAAATCTCTCTCATTAGATTTCTCAAAAGTCTTTTAAGGGATCTTGTCTAGATCCAAAGAAAAAAAAAACTTACGAGTTTTTCAGATGTATATGTGATACATAGAAGTTTACTGTATCAAAACCTTGTTGGACCACTAACTATGTATATATATTGTTATATTAATGACCAAAATGATGTTGATAAAGTGTTTTAGTAAACTCTGTATTTAGGAGAAGATAAGGTATCTAATTAGGGTAATAGTTAAGAAAATGTAAATCTTGATATATACATTTTTATAAAGGCTCTATACTATACTTTTTTCCTTGTGTTGCATTAGCATATATATAAATCTATGTATATAGATTTGTGGGATGATATGTGGAAGCCATCAGTGTCATATTTATTTAGAAATGTGGAGACCATATCATTAGGAATTTAGGATACTACATATGTGGATGTATAAAGGTTTCCCTTTGAAGAAGGTTTCCCTTTGAAGAAGTAATCAATAAAAGTAATATATTTTATATTTATGTTGGAATCTAATTAGTGTTGGGAAAAGTCTTATAGAGGTTTTGATTGTGTTTTTGATATTGGGAATCAAAATGACTTATCGTATTAGAAAGATACGAGTTTGGATTTTAGACCCACTAGTTATCATTTCAGTTCCTATCTTTTGGGACATACGTCGCACACACTCACAGATAAGTGTGAATATGTTACTAAAAATGATAAGTGTTCACTGTTTAACATGAAATAATGTATATGTTTCGAATTAAATGTGTTTTGTGGATTAGGTTTGTATCTTTTGCTTGTAGATTTTGGTTAATATATTGTCCATGTTTTTATATATATATATATATATATTGTCAATATCCATAATATGGTTATTTATAATATACCTGATAATAATTAAAAAAAAAAAAATTCCAACCACAATTAATAGAAGATAATTAACAGTCTTATATAATAAGATATTGATTGGAATGTGTTTGCATTATATAATGAAGCATGAAGGAAGTATTAGAGAGGCACAACTTGCAGTCAAAGAACTTGGAGAAGCTTGATCAGCCATCTCTTGAGTTACAGGTTAGCTACATTCTCGAACTCACCATACATGTTCTTTCAAATTAGAGTAGTACTCCGTTGAAGTACAAATAATTTTTTAGATAATTGTACTCATTTAATTATCTAGAATCTCTAAGACATTGTATTGATAATGACAAAGCATTCTGTTATTGCCTACGATTAATTAGAGTACATTTTAACATAAGGAAGTACTCGATCCATGTAGAAGTGATGAATGGATGCGAGGTTTCTAAGGATAGACATGTAGAATAGTCATGTGTAGAGGTTTGAGCTTTAGATTATTATGGATTTGATCAAGAGCTTACGTCAACGTTTATTTATTAGCTGGTTGAGAACAGTGACCACGCCCGAATGAGTAAAGAAATTGCGGACAAGAGCCACCGACTAAGGTACATATATATATATATATATATATATATGTGTGTATTCTATAAATTTTTGAAGTAACTATCATTTTCTGACTATATCTGTTTATATGGTCATATAAATAGGCAAATGAGAGGAGAGGAACTTCAGGGGCTTAACATTGAAGATCTGCAACAGCTAGAGAAAGCCCTTGAAGCTGGTTTGACCCGCGTGATTGAAACAAAGGTTGTTACGGAAATTATATGAGACCATATTTAAGATTTCTCTAAAGCTCACAACTATGTAACTAATTACTATTACGAGTTGTTGTGTTTTCATTGCAGAGTGACAAGATTATGAATGAGATCAGCGAACTTCAAAGAAAGGTAACAATCAAAATAACGTGTAATCTTTACTTCTTGATTTCAAATAATTTTGGCAATTTTGGGAAGTGACGTTTTTTTATTGTTTGGGGTGTTTAGGGAGTGCAATTGATGGATGAGAACAAGCGGTTGAGGCAGCAAGTAAATGTCTCTATAACCCATATCGTTTTTTTTGTTTATGTTCAATTTACACATTCTCGAATTTTGAACTCGGTTTATGAATTACTAAGCTAGGACCCCAATCGTCTATAACTCATATCTTTGATTATAGTTTGAAAGAAGTGAATAAACCAGGTGACTAGCGCTGTTAAAAAGTCTCTAAATCTACTGGAAAACATGTAGCTTGGTAGTCCACTCGATCCCTAGGGTTCTAGAGGTTTTTGAGTGTGCATGGTTTTGGTTCCTTTTGTTGTGTATTTCATATTGTTTTTTTTTTTGGTTTTATGAAATATGAAAACGGATCTAATTCTTGTGTTATTCTTTTTGATATGTTTTGGTTGAGACTTCATGTCAAGATTTTAGTGATTTAATTACTCAACACGCAATTAGTAGTTCTATAGGGAAAACACAAAATGCAAAAATTTGTTGATTTTTTTTTTCTCTGTTCTGGTTTTGTATTTTTTTCAGGGAACTCAACTAACGGAAGAGAACGAGCGACTTGGCATGCAAGTACGTACTTTGATACAGTTTTCGAATTTTGCAGTTATTGTTTTTTTCTTTGGTTTAGTGTTAAATTTGGAATATATGTTTGGTTACGGTGTAGATGTATAATAACGTGCATGAATCCGGTGTTGATGAAATGGAGAACGCCGCCGTGTATGAGGAAGGACACTCGTCAGAGTCTATTACGAACGCCGGGAACTCCAACGGAGCTCCTGTTGACTCCGAGAGCTCCGATACTTCCCTTAGACTCGGGTAATTAATTTATCTATTACCTTTTTTCGTTTTCTCGTTTAATGACTTAACAGTTTTTACATTATTTTCTGAAAATTAATTTATAAGATATAAAAGAGTATATGCACTCATTATCATATGTTGGGGCATCTATTTGCAATGCTAAAAATGAATGACCAAATCACCCAAAAACAAAAAAAAAAACAAAAAAGAAGAAGAAAACTGATTTAAATGTTTGGTGTGGTGCAGCTTACCATATGGTGGTTAGAGATGGAAACAATACAAAGAAGTTGATGGTGGAGTGAGGAGAGTGATGTAAATCTTTTTAACTCGGTAATAACACAAGAGACAGTATGTCTAAATAGTAAAAATGCTCTTATGTTTGTT
>NC_025691.1:26828754-26860730 GCF_000633955.1 Camelina sativa
AAAGGTTTTTTTTTTTTTTTTTTTTTTTTTGTGGTTTTCACTATATATCATCTCTCTTCACTCTGCATTTTTGGTTTGTGACGTCGTTTGTCACAACCAAACTGTATCGACATGGTAAGTTAGAATATGAGATATTGTAGAACTTAGATAATCAATTTCTCCTTTTCTTAGTGGAAACTGAGGAATTTTGAAAAGTAGGCTATGATCTTGATTATAATACACATAGGTAAAAAAAATACGATAGTAAGAATGATTTTATCTATGAAATTGACAAAAAAAAAAAAAAACAACAACGTTGTAAAATAAAGAGCAGATTCACAATGTCGACACGCCAATGTCCTCATGAGTGGGCTTCTGTGGGTTCAAAACCGAATTTCTTGGTGTTGGGCTACAATGTTCACCGTCAAAGTCGCTAGCATCTGTGGTAGAGACAATTTGGGAATGTTGTGTACTAGTGTATCTATTAGAATCATCAACGTTGTAGATATACACTTGTTTTACTTTAAAAAAATAATTAGGAGGTCATAGGTCGAGGCTCATACATTTTCATATATTCGGGACATGTTTCAATAATTTGTGTTTATACCAACTCCCACACAATGTTGTGACATTTTAAAAAAAAGCTTTAGGCTATTGTTCCAACCGAGTGGGTGACCTCTCTATTTTATTTTGAGATTTAGTTTTGATGTTTATTTTTTTTTGCAATTATGTTTATTAGTACCATAAGATTCCATTAGGAGTTAAGCTTTTGGTATTAGAAGTAGGATCCTAATGTACTTTTACCGTATGGTGGTTTTTGAATGAATAAAAAACATAAGGAAAAAAAAAGGAATGGAAACAATAATGGTGTCATAAAAAAAGATTAAAATTCTTAACTTCAAGTTTTATGTGAGGTTTAAATTTGAGACTTTAGAGATCCTTCGGACTAGAGAAAGAAGGTAACTCGTCGGATCGCGACACACCGACCGACCACCTTTGACTGGTTCATCAAAAACGTGTCCGGTTTTATGGTTAAGCCGTCAAGATTCAATGATTTAAAGGCTTTAACAACTTTTTAGAAAAAACGGACCAAGACGACATTTTCACATTCCTCTTTTTTTTTCTCCATTAATTTAAATATTATGTTAATTCTCACTAAGATACTTTCTCAGTTTAATTAAATTAAAAGAAAATTTTATATTTCTGACATGTTCTTCTTCTGTGTAACGTATGGTATGGATACAGAAGAAGAATAATCGGAGAGAATGCTTCCGACTTCCTCCGACCACGACGCTGGCACTATAACATTGGTACACAACACACACATGACATTTGTAATGAAACTTTATTACCAAAAAAAAAATAAAAAAATAAAAAAAAATCTTTTTACCAAAATAAGACCGAGGTTTGCTCCCACCCATGATCTCTCCAAAAGCAGATTCATTTGTAGCACGTTCTTTCCTCAATTTCTGAATTTTTGATTTACAACCAAATTAGACCTTTAAAGTTTTCTTTTGTGGGTCTATCTAAATTTTTTCTCTTTCTTTCTCGGGAAATTTTCACATATTAAGATCTAGAGAGAGAGAGAGGGAGAGAGATAAAAAAGGGTTCACACACACACAAAAAAGTTCCAAGCTTTTTTCTTTTTTTTTTTTCTCTCTGTCTCTGTTTTTCTGGGAATTTGAATGAATAGGATCAGAAGAAGAAAAGAGCTGAGAAAAGATTAAAACTTTGCGACGATGCTGCAGAGAGCTGCGAGTAATGCGTATTCATGGTGGTGGGCGAGTCATATCCGTACCAAACAATCTAAATGGCTCGAACAAAACCTTCAAGGTCTCTCCTTTTTTTTTTTTTTTATCCCATCCATCTCTTTATATATATATATATATATGTGTGTGTTTGATCGTCTGGTTTTATAATAAAGTTGACATCTTTCTGATCTTTGATCTAAAAAGGATCTTTGTATAATTTTGAAAATATGATGGAATTTTACAGATATTGAGGAAAAGGTGCAATACGTGTTGAAGCTATTACAAGAAGATGGCGATTCGTTTGCGAAGCGTGCGGAGATGTATTACAAGAAGCGACCTGAGCTCATTAGCTTCGTTGAAGAATCTTACAGAGCTTACAGAGCTTTAGCTGAGCGTTATGATCATATCTCTACAGAGCTTCAAAACGCTAACACGACCATCGCCTCTGTTTTTCCTGACCAAGTCCCAAACTTTGCAATGGATGATGATGATGGTGACTCCATGTCTAAATTCTCCAAAAGATCATCGAATGCTTCTTCTGGTGCTAATGTCCCCAATGTTCCTAAATTGCCTGTTAAGGATTTGAAGACCGCTGTTAAAGTGGCTACAAAGAAGCTTCAGCCTAGGAAGTCTATGAAGTATACTGGTGGTTCTACCAATGTGGTTGTTAAGAGCTCGGGTTTGAGCAAGCCTGAGGCTATGGGGGAGATTGATAAGTTGCAGAAAGAGATTTTGTCCTTGCAGACGGAGAAGGAGTTTGTCAAGAGCTCTTACGAGATTGGTTTGTCTAAGTATTGGGAGTTTGAAAAAGGTATCAAGGAGAAACAAGAGAGGATCTGTGGTTTGCAGGATGAGTTTGGTGAGAGTGTTGCTATTGAAGACGATGAAGCTCGGAAACTGATGACCGAGACTGCGATTAAGTCATGTCAGGAGAAGCTAGTGGAGTTGCAGGAGAAGCAAGAGAGGTCTTATGAAGAAGCTAGAGAGGAGCATGTCAAGATTAAGGAGTCTAAAGAGAAGCTAAGATCTATGGCTAGCCAGTTTCTAGGTGACGAGAGTGCCTTTGCGAAAGACGATGGTGATGAGGTTAGAAGAACAGAAGAGTTGGAGCATGAGATCAAAGAGATGTCTAGGAAGAAGAAAGAGTTGGAATCTGTAAAAGAGAAGATTAGAGAACATTTTGAGTCTGGTGTGAATTCCTCGGACAATGCGACAGAGATGGCTGAGAAAGTCGATGAGCTCGTGAACAAAGTGATTACCTTGGAGAGTGCAGTTTCCTCGCAAACTGCTTTGATACAGAGACTAAGAAACGAGACCAACGGTCTCCAGACACAAATCAGTACTCTTGAAACCGACAAGGCGTTGTTAGCAGACGACAAGAGTGATCTGAGGAACAAGCTCAAGGAAATGGAGGAGAAACTCAAGGCATTGCAGGATTTGGACAGAAATGTTTTGGACAAGAGTAGCAATCTGCAGACATCTTTTGATGAAGCTTGTCATAATCTCGATAACCTCTCTGGTGGGAAGCTGCACGATGTGAAGCTAGAGAGCGAGTCTGATAACTTGACCATGAATATAGAACAGGATAAAGATTTGGAAGCTGAGGAGAGGAAATGTGATGTTAGTGAAGAGACAGAGGAACATCTAATGGCCAAGGAGAAGAAAGGAATAGCCGAGAAGAGTGTAAAATTTGAACAGACCCGCGATGCGACAATAGAAGCAGAAGATGCAACCATTTCAGAAGCTGTTTTGGAATCTACTGAAAAAGAAGATTCGGATTTAGAGAAGCAAGCTGCATCTGACAAGACAGATTCTGTTGTTGATAATGTTTTGGAGAAAGAAGCTGCATCTGATAAGACAGAGTCTGTTCCGGATAATGTTTTCGAGAAGCAGACATCTTCTAAAGAAGAGGATCAAAAGGAGCAAGATGAACCGGACTGGAAAGAGATGTTCATGAAGGGAATGGAAAATAGGGAAAAGCATTTGCTTACGGAGTACACAACTATTCTCAGGAACTACAAGGATATGAAGAAAACTTTGGATGACACGAAATCAAAGATGAAGACAGAGAACGCAACAAAAGATGATGAGATCAAGCTACTAAGAGAGAAGATGAGCCTCCTGCAGAAGGGTCTTGGAGACAGTAACGACTTGTTGGAAAACCAGATGTCAAACGACGACTATTCCATAGGGTTCATGGCTACAGAAAACGAGAACATGTCTCTGGTTGAGGAACAGTTCAGGTTGAATATTGATGAGCTTCTTGAAGAGAATTTGGATTTCTGGTTACGGTTCAGCACAGCATTTGGACAGATACAAAGCTACGACACTTCAATAGAAGATCTACAAGCCGAGATATCAAAGCTCGAGCAAAGGAAAAAGCAAGATGGAAGCAGCACAGCGAAATATGCACTGAGATCAGATGTTCGACCACTTTATGTACATTTGAGGGAAATAAACACAGACCTGGGTCTTTGGCTGGAGAAAGGTGCATCCTTGAAAGAGGAACTGAAATCTAGATTCGAGTCCTTGTGCAATATACAGGATGAGATAACAAAAGCCCTGAAAGCAAGTGCTGAAGACGATGATTTCAGATTCACGAGCTATCAAGCTGCTAAGTTTCAAGGTGAGGTGTTGAACATGAAGCAGGAAAACAACAAAGTGGCAGACGAGTTACAGGCCGGGTTAGATCACATCACCATGCTTCAATTCGAGGTTGACAAGACTCTAGGAAAGCTGAGCGAGGAGTTTGCTCTAACAGGTTCAAAGAAATCTGATCTTGATCTCCAGCATTCGGATAGTCGCTCAAGAGTGCCCTTAAGGTCATTCATCTTTGGCTCCAAACAGAAGAGAGCAAAGCCATCCATATTCTCCTGCATGCATCCCTCACTATATAGAAAGATGAAGACTTCTACATAGGTAACATTTACATAATATATACTACATGCCATCCAGAGAGTTAATTGATTCATATACTGTAATTTATCAGATTCATGGAGGATTTGCGAGATTGAAACAATAGTTTTGTGTGTTGTTTTTTTTTATATCCTTTTTTGAGTATTGTAGATTGATTGTTCACAGTTTGTAACTGGGAAGCAAGAGGAATGTCTTCAGGCTTTTTACATTTTATTTTTCTTCATAAAAGTTTGTATGTTCAGAACCATTACAAGAAAACAGAGTTTGTAATTTTATGTATTTTTCCATCATGGCACAAAATTAGACAATAGTTTTCCAACAATCTTACGAGAAATGCTAGGACTGTAAGAGCCATTATGTCCCACTAAACCCAAGAGTATACTCAGACTGAACTTTTCATTCTGAAACAGTAACGCAATAGATGATTTTCAGAGAAGGCAACAGTTCTGCAACAATCCAATGAGAGACTATACTAAGAGCCATTAGTTCTCAAAAACTCTGTGTGAAACTAAAATCAGACAGACATTTCATTTAGACAGATGAGAAATCATATTATTTGCATTCTGAAACAGTTACACGAGTTGATTTCATCAGAAAACAAGCTTCATAACCAATTTTACAAGAAAAAAAGAGGCATACTCAATAAATTACTGAAAAGAAATGTTATGTTTTTATATACGAGATAGTGTATTTTAAGTCTCGAATGAAATTTCAGAGACTACCTTAGCCCCTCTTCCTTTAGCCATGTATAGACCTACATGGTGCATCAAATCCTGACACGGAGAAAAGAATTACAACAGAAGAATAAGAAGATGAACCAATTCAAAAGTGTCAAGTCACTAGAAAAAAATGCTGAATTTAGAAGCATCAAACCCTTTCTAATAATACCTGCGGATGAGCCTGAGCGCCTTTGATGTCTTTAGCAACATGAAGAGGAAGGTCAAAAGTAGCACAGCCACGCGAATACACCACCACATCTTCTAGAGGACTAAGAACACCGTGGTTTCGAGCAGAGAGCGCAGCAGCCACAAAATCAAACACACATATGTCCGTACATATACCTACAACCAGAATCTTTAGATCCCCCAAACAGAGTTGAGTTCAAGTAAGTTGAAGATATGTCTAAAAAACTTGTTCAACATAACTAAACAGATCATCAAGAAAAAGAAAAACTTACAACTTTGATCTGTGTTTCCTTAACCCAATCAACAAAAACATTAGAACCATCTTTCTCCATCGAACCCACAAACCCATTAACACAATCCTTCCTCCTAAGAGTGACACAATCCTCACTTTCAAGCCACTGGAGAGCTGATTCATTAGCCAGAAGAAGAAGAAATCAAGACAAAGTCTTAAACTAGTTAATAGAATCCTAACCAAAAAAAAGACATTGAAAGAGCTAAAGAGTACCAGGAACAAGTTTAGATTCCTCAGTTCCTATAATACAATGAGGAGGATAAGGGACCTCAGGTATATCAGGATGATGAGAGTCAATAAACGCAAAAACCGGCCAATTCCGATCACAGAAGTCTCTAGCAAGCTTTGCACTTTCCTCTACCATCTTCGATATCTGTTCATTAGGCTGTGTTGGAGCCTGCAAAAAAAGTCAAAACAACTTAGACTGAGGGAAAGCAAAATATCACAAACACTTGGGAAGACATTAAGAAACAACTCAAAGTTACAAACTTTAGATCAGATTAAAGAAAGATCAAAAGAGTTTATTAATAAACCAAACCATATTGCCTGAGCCAACTGTGCAGAAGCCATTAACAACGTCAACGATGACAAGACCAACGCTCGAGTCTCGATTCAAAACAAGAGATTCTTTTTCGTCCAGTGGAATCTCCTTCTTCAGATGATCTAGTATCGTTTCATAATTCGCCATATCGATACGGGTCTACGTCTAGAAGAGGCGATTGAGAAAACTGAGATCAAAATTGTCTAAAGTAGAAGAGACATATGAAACAAGTTGGTCTTGGTCGTTTGTTTCGTCTGTAAGGATAATATTTAGATATTATTAATAATGTTGCTATTGCAATTGACTAATATCTTTCGATTTCCTAGGAAAAAAATTAAGGAGGACTATATATGATTAATCCCTTCACGATTTTCTTAAATAGTCAAGGGTCCTTCTTACAGCCTGAGTGACTATGACAAACTTTTAAAGGCAAAGATGTATATGAAACCAAAGAATATCTCCGCATCACAATCGATGCTTCATGCATGGTTAGCTTTTGGAACGGAAAGAGTGAAATTTGTATGTACCAAATATGTTAATAATGGTGACTGGAGGTGATTTCTTTGGTTGCCCATAGATACTCCTGTAACTGTCGAATTTGTGAGTAAATCCGCTGTTGTTATTGCGTTTTTGTGTTAGTTTGGGGAGAAGCTGTAAACGCCTTATAAGAAGGTTTCTAAAATTGATCTCTGTTAGAGTTTGTTCGTGGCAACTAGGATGGGATTCCAACTCTTTGGAATTGTGGAAATCATGCAAATTTTTAAGTTTAGTATTTTGGAATCGGTGTTTTTTTTTTTTGTTTTGTTTTGAATTTACATTTTTTATTTAACTATTTTGTTGTTATCTGTTTATTTTATAAATTTTGGTATTTTCTGCTCCTTTTATTCCTCATAACTTCAGTCACAAATTTAAAAATAGTATAAAACATCACCTTTTATTAAAAAAATGTTAAAAACAAAAAAAAAAAGTAAAATGTGGGTAATATTGTTTACCGTATACGGTATACTGTAATTAAATATGGTACTGTTTTTTTTTTTGGTCAATAAATATGTTAATGTTATGAACTTATGATAGTCAAGCGGTGACTTTGACAAACTTGTAAAAAGACAAAGATAGAGATGGAACAAAGCTCCACGTGGCAATCAATGTTTCCATGTAATGGTTAGCTTTTGGCCACATATATGGTTCCATATTTGAAAATTCTACTTTTAGTATACACCACACATCTTACCATCCTAACTTAATCCCAGCTGTTCATCTTACCTACGAAGGGAGATTACATTCTATTTTCACAGTCAAATATAATAATAAACTTATTCTGTAAGCAAAAAAAAAAATATCTTTCCGCTTTTTCTATAAAACAAGACTTCAGTTCTGTAGTCCGATTATAACAAAGTAACAATGACAGACTTGACAGACAACAACAATGGAGATGGAACAAAGCTCCACGTGGCCATGTTGCCATGGTTAGCCTTTGGTCACATGGTTCCATATTTTGAGCTCTCTAAGCTCATCGCTCAAAAGGGTCACACCGTCTCTTTCATCTCCACTCCACGTAACATCGACCGCCTCCTCCCACGGTTGCCGAAGAATCTCTCCTCTGCCATTAACTTCGTCAGGCTCCCACTTCCCGTCGTCGGCGACAACAAACTCCCAGAGGACGGCGAAGCCACCACCGACGTCCCTTTTGAACTCATCTCTTACTTGAAGATCGCTTTCGACGGGTTGAAATCTCCGGTGACGGAGTTTCTTGAATCTTCCAAACCAGACTGGGTTCTTCAAGATTTCGCGGCGTACTGGCTTCCTCCGATCTCTCGCCGCCTCGGAATCAAGACCGGTTTCTTAAGCGCTTTCAACGGCGCCACTCTCGGGATTCTGAAACCGCCGGGGTTCGAAGAGTACCGCACTTGTCCGGCGGATTTCATGAAGCCGCCTAAGTGGGTTCCGTTCGAAACTCCGGTGGCTTTCAAGTTATTCGAGTGCCGGTACATTTTTCATGGATTCATGGCGGAGACCACCGAAGGAAATGTCCCCGACATCCACCGTGTCGGCGGCGTGATCGACGGCTGTGACGCCATCTTCGTACGGAGCTGTTACGAGTACGAAGCTGAGTGGCTAGGAATGATACAAGATCTTCACCGTAAACCGGTTATCCCGGTGGGAGTCTTACCACCTAAAATGGAAGAAAAGTTCGAAGACACCGACACGTGGCTGACTGTTAAGAAGTGGTTGGACTCACGGAAAGCTAAATCCGTTGTCTACATAGCTTTCGGTTCAGAAGCTAAACCGAGTCAAACGGAGCTGAATGCGATCGCTCTCGGTTTAGAGCTTTCCGGTTTACCTTTCTTCTGGGTGTTAAAGACTCGTCGTGGTCCGTGGGATACCGAACCGGTCGAGCTTCCGGAAGGATTCGAAGAGCGCACGGCGGATAGAGGAATGGTGTGGAGAGGTTGGGTTGAGCAATTGAGAACATTGAGCCATGAGTCGATCGGTGTGGTTCTGACTCATCCCGGTTGGGGAACAGTAATTGAAGCTATTCGGTTTTCTAAACCGATGGCAATGCTGGTTTTTGTGTACGACCAAGGATTAAATGCAAGAGTCATCGAGCAGAAGAAAATTGGGTATATGATCCCTCGGGATGAGACAGAAGGTTTCTTTACCAAAGAAAGTGTTGCCAAGTCACTAAAACTGGTCATGGAGGAAGAAGAAGGGAAGGTTTATAGAGAGAATGTGAAGGACATGAAGGGAGTGTTTGGAGACATGGATAGACAAGATCGTTATGTGGACTCATTCTTGGATTATCTTGTTGCTCATCGTTAATTTTGAGCATGCATGGAGTCTTTGATCCAAATGGCAGGGTCCGTTGAATGAATATTGATAACGATTTGTTCTAGTGTTGTTAAGATGAGCAATGAATATTATTATATTATCATGTTTTTAAATGGTCCAAGTTTTATTAATGCTGAATGTTATGACTTATGAAGGGTACTACATATAGACTGTCAAGTATATTGAAACCAGATCAGTGGTAAAAGAACTGTCCAATTTGATTTTGATATGGATCGGACCACAATTCGTGATATATCAAAGCCGCACTAGTTTATCTTCCATTTCGTTTTCATCAAGACCAACGTAACTTGTCATTTCAAAGTGCACCTATAATTCATTCGAATCACCAATTGTGGTATCAAAGACTATATATAAAAAAGAATGTTCATCCTCACCACCTCCATCTCCACATTCAAGTTATTCTTCCAAAAATGTTTTATTTGGTGTCTCTTTTTAAAATGTCTTCTTCGATTACCTAATTTCAAAAATATTTCTTCATTATTAAATCTGAAAAATTTATTAAGTTTTATAAGATTTATAGGATACTTCTGGATGCCATTGGGAAACTAAATCCAAGTATTTGTAAGGTTTTATAAAGTATTTATAAGATATTTGTAAGGTATTTATTTTGGTCTAACTAATCGCTGAAAGCCGGTCCAATGTAATTCAATGCTTACAGCAAAGTAAAATGTGATGTCTTAATTTTTTTTTGTGCTTGTAAAGAAAAAAAAAATTTAATTAGTTTCTTAACAAAATTGAAAAAATAAAAATATGACCAAAAAAAAACTAGATTTTAGAATGAGAAAAAAACATAGAAACAAAAAGAATTCAAATCAAAACATAAACACCAGTTTATTATCACGTGAGATAAGAAGATAAATGAACAAAGATTGAATGAAGATAAAAGAGAAACTGATTCAAAAATGGTTGAGAAGACTCAGAAGAGACAGCCAAATTTTGTAAAAAGTTTAAGGTGATTGCCAATGGCGATGGAAGTAAGATAGGTGAGACGTCGCTTAAAACAGCTAACTGGTATGACTCGAACCACCAAAGTGAGATACAGAAGCAAGACACCTAACAACTACACTACCGCATACTTCTTGAACTGATACACTATAATCTGCTGATTAAAGCAGCTGCTTGTTGGGCTTTTGCTCCGGGCCGACCATGGAGCGCTAGCTGCTAATCAAACAGTTGGAATGGATCTAACGGAAAAAAAAAAAAAATTAGAGATTAATCGGAATTACGTCTTTGACAAAGATGTCAACTCTTGGATAAGGGTATCTTCCAAATTTTATTTCAGTTCCCTTCTTCGGTAATGGTTTGACGTCTCTGGAATATACTATCGACAATTCTTCAAGGTTTTTTATGATAAATGTGAAGAAAATTTCAACCTTATGATGGTTTGAGAAATATTCAAGACATTTCTAAACATACTATACTATTGCCTTGGTGAATTTTTTGACATATCTGGAAATCTTGGAACTATTTATTTTTAAATAATTTTCGTAAAGGTCCTTCCAAAGTGGCGCTTCAAATTCAATCAGATACAAGTGAGTGGTGGAAAACTACAAATACTAATTGTATTCTCTCTTCTTCACACGCAAACAATTATGATCTTTCTTGGACTCGACCTCCTACAATTTTAGTAGAATGCAATTATGATATTGGGTTTAATGCTCGTACACATCAGGTCATAAGAAGTTAGATCTTACGATTTTGTTAAGAAGTGTTGGGTTTCTGTTAGACTACGCTCGACACATTAGGCTGAAGGTGAAACTTTACTTTTTTTCTATGCAACAATCATGGTCTAAGGATTCTATTGCGGTTTAATTTGAAGGCGATTGTGAAGTTTTGATATGTTTTTATTTTCTTTTAGATAAAAGAATGATCATATTTGTTTTCTTATCAATATAAAAAACAATTACAATAGTAAATAAAATAAAATAAGAAGAAAATAGAATATTTATTTCTGGACAGAAAAAATCCGTCGCGCCCTATATATGTCATGTATATTTTATTTCATAACCATGATTTAAATAATAATTTATCCATTTGATATTTTTTATTTTAGTCCAACCGATAAGAAATAGGTAGAAGATTCGGATGGGATACTCGTACTTCATGTATTTTTTGTTTGAATATTTAATTTTTACAAATTAGTGGACATTATACAAAATTTTCTTTATATTTCTCCAAAGTTATCTATCAAACATAAAATAGATAATTTTCCTGTGAACACAGTTCTTTATTAATTGTATATATTTGCCTCTGAGTTATACATATATTTATTCTATTTTAAATGACATTTCATGTAATAATCTCTAATTCTATCTATTCTCTATTAAAAATACTTTCCTTTTAATAATATAAATGTTATTTTCTAATATAAAATAATTTTATTTTACATTATTTTCAGCATCATTAACGAAGTATAGTAAATGACGTTTTAGAGTTTATTGGTTTACACATAATCTATATTTTCCTTAGTTTTAGCCAATCTTGTAGCTTTAAATTTGAAGGTATAACCCAAAAATTTTAATTTTTTTTTGCATGTGTTTACATTGTTTTTTGATGTTTTCAGTGAGATTGTTTTGTTTTTACAACAATGTTGTTTTTTTATTATATAAAACAATTTTATAGTACATTGTTTTTTTCAGCATTATTAACGGAGTAATGACGTTTTAGAGTTTTTGGTTTAGACTTTAGAATGAATCTATATATTCAGATGTAAAAAAAAAAATATATGTAGTTGTAGCCAGCCTTGTAGGTATTGTTGTAGGTATATAGTATAGATATGACAAACCAATTAAATCTATAACAATTAAATATGACAAACTTTTACATGCATGGATAGCATTTGGCCACATGATTCCATATGTGAAACTCAAGATAGTTTCAGTAGTATGCACCACACATCTTACCTACCACGGGAGGTACTATTTTCACAATCATATATACAAATAAACTTATTTATGCTTCCTCGAAACGAAGATCTAGTTCTGTAGTTGAGCGATTATAACAAAGTAACAATGCCAAACTTAGAAGACAACAATGGAGATGGAGCAAAGCTCCACGTGGCCATGTTCCCATTCTTAGCCTTTGGTCACATGGTTCCATACTTGGAGCTCTCTAAGCTCATCGCTGAAAAGGGCCACACCGTCTCTTTCATCTCCACTCCACGTAACATCGATCGCCTCCTCCCACGGTTGCCGGAGAATCTCTCCTCCGCCATTAACTTCGTCAAGCTTCCACTTCCCGTCGTCGGCGACAACAAACTCCCGGAGGACGGCGAAGCCACCACCGACTTGCCTGTTGAACTTATCTCTTACTTAAAAATCGCTTACGACGGGTTGAAGTCTCCGGTGACGAAGTTTCTTGAATCTGCCAAACCAGACTGGGTTCTTCAAGATTTCGCGGCGTATTGGCTTCCTCCGATCTCTCGCAGCCTTGGAATCAAGACAGGTTTCTTAAGCGCTTACAACGGCGCGACGCTCGGGATTCTGAAACCGCCGGGGTTCGAAGAGTACCGTACTTGTCCGGCGGATTTCATGAAGCCGCCTAAGTGGGTTCCGTTCGAAACTCCGGTGGCTTTCAAGTTATTCGAGTGCCGGTACATTTTTCATGGATTCATGGCGGAGACCACCGAAGGAAACGTCCCCGACATCCACCGTGTCGGCGGCGTGATCGACGGCTGTGACGCCATCTTCGTACGGAGCTGTTACGAGTATGAAGCTGAGTGGCTAGGAATGATACAAGATCTTCACCGGAAACCTGTTATACCGGTGGGCGTTTTACCACCTAAAATGGAAGAAAAGTTTGAAGACACCGACACGTGGCTGACTGTTAAGAAGTGGTTGGACTCCCGGAAAACTAAATCCGTTGTTTACGTAGCTTTCGGTTCAGAAGCTAAACCGAGTCAAACGGAGCTGAATGAGATCGCTCTCGGTTTAGAGCTTTCCGGTTTACCTTTCTTTTGGGTGTTAAGGACTCGTCGTGGTTCGGGGGATACCGAACCAGTTGAGCTTCCGGAAGGGTTCGAAGAGCGTACGGCGGGTAGAGGAATGGTGTGGAGAGGTTGGGTTGAGCAATTAAGAACACTGAGCCATGATTCCATCGGTTTGGCCCTGACTCATCCCGGATGGGGAACGATAATCGAAGCTATCAGGTTTTCTAAACCGATGGCAGTACTGGTTTTTCTGAACGACCAAGGATTGAATGCTAGAGTCATCGAGCAGAAGAAAATTGGGTATATGATCCCTCGGGATGAGACAGAAGGTTTCTTTACCAAAGAAAGTGTTGCCAAGTCACTAAAACTGGTCATGGAGGAAGAAGAAGGGAAGGTTTATAGAGAGAATGTGAAGGACATGAAGGGAGTGTTTGGAGACATGGATAGACAAGATCGTTATGTGGACTCATTCTTGGATTATCTTGTTGCTCATCGTTAAATATTGTTATCATGTTTTAAATGGTCAGGTTTTATTAATTGTTGTATCAAGAATCTATCCAAAATTGGTGGATCACGAATTGTGGTATTGGATTTTCTTTTAAGAGTAATTCCTCAAAATACCACATTTTAAGTTTTTTCTTTTTTTCTTAAGACCATACTTCATTTTTTTTCAAAAATACACAAAAATTTTACTTTTCAAAAATATTACAAACATAAAAAACTGATTTTAAAAAGTGTATAATTTGTCTTTTAGGCTTGGGTTGATAATTTTAAATTTTAGGGTATAGTTTTTAGGAGTAGATTTTAGTGTTTAGGATTTAGTGATTAGTTTTTAATATTAAAACTTTAGTTCATTTTTGTGTTATTTTTGGAAATAATACATTTTACTGATATTTTTAGGAAAAAACTAAAAATTATATATATTTTCAAAAAACTTATTTTGATGGTATTAATGAGAATTGTTCATTTTTAATTCAATACTTCACACATTAGAAAAAAAATTCAGAAATTATTAAATTGTTGATAGAAAAATAGGAAATTAACCAAATTTTTTAATCTTACCGCTACAACAAAAAATTTACAGCCACAGCTCAATCTTTTTTTTTTTTTTTTTTTGTCATCACAGCTCAATCAATCAGCTTATATGTTTTGAAAAGAATAGAACATATCCATAAGAATAAACCCTTAAAAGGAAGAAAAAAAAACATATCCACCACAAGGATGTCCAAAACTTTGATTTAGTTAGAAAGAAAAGTCACTTGGACGGAACATGTTCCAGTTGTGTTGTCGGAAAGTGTTTAAGATTTTCAGCAAACCTTGAATACAGGACCAACCGAACAAACCAAAACAAAATGGTCGGAGACCGAACTATATAAATCGAAACAATAATATACTAGCTCATCAAGAGTCTTTGACTTTTATTTATTTTATACTATACTTTTAGTTAATCATTGATTGTAGTATTAAAGAGTGATCTTCTTTGTGATTAAGAACACAATCTCCGATTTCCTATTTTCTCTTGTTTGTGGGAAAATCCATTATTCCAAACTTTATGTACCATTTTCCTATTTAAGAAAATAATATTTAACAGAATAAGTACACATTTACTTAAGAAAACATTTGCGATTTGTAACCATATCAATTTGCGTATATGTTACCAGACACTACAGATATCAAAATCTCCTATATAATAAAACAAAAGTACACAACATCGTTTTGTAGACTATATAATTTTAATAATTTGGTTACAAATAGGTTATATATTAAGTTTTATATTATTTGTATAGTCTGGATTTATTGTTTCTAAAAATTTTAAAGAGAATATTCTAAAAAATCATTTGATATCATCTAACTTACCATATTAATTTCTTTTATTAAATTATTCAACAAATAATTTTTTTTGATATCTAACTTAACATATTTATATGTTAATTATCATTATACTTCACCTCTCATTTTTATATATGAGTCTACTTTGTGAAACAAATAAATTATCATATTATTTATTATAATTAAAAAATAGTTTTATTTCTGGATATACCATAAGTTGAATTTTCAAAAACAAATATTAATTATTCAATCTATAAAATATTCAAGTTTTAGTAATATTATTCTTTATAAATAATATCTATTGAATTAAAAAATTTACTGAGTAACAGGTCAAAATTTAAATATTTAAATTCAATTTCATACTTTTTGTTGAATTGTATAATTTTATATAATATAATAAACTTTAAATAATTTATTTTGAAATATTTTTAAAATATTGAAACTTGATACAAAAGTTAGAAACTATAAACACTCTAAATTGGTTTGTTATATCAATATCAATAATATGTCACTATAATGTGAAAGAATTTCAAAAAACCAAGTATATTAAAACAAAAAGTATAACAATATATTAAATTACTTATAATATAATAACTGCTTTTTAAAAACCAAATTCACAAAATCATATCTTATAATCACATTCAAGTCATGATGTAGAATATACATTGTTGAAATAACTCCACGTACATAAACTAATAAAACATATTAAAATATTATTTTAAAATAGAAAATATACAAAATTTTGTATAAAAATAAAATTTAACCAGTGTTATAGCACGGGTACTTATTTAGAATCATTAACAATATAAAAGTTACAAAATGAGTATATTTTTTCAAGTCATCATATTTAGCATATGATTTTATTCCATAATATTTTATCCAAAAAAACTTTTAAAAATAATCACATAAATTATATTTTATATAATAATTACAATATAAATAAAATAAATTTCAACCTGTGCTCTAGCATGGGTCTTAATCTAGTAAAGTTTTTTAAAATGTAGTATATAAAAGCATTAATGTATACAGGAATCAAAATCTACCAATAGAATAATTATGTTTATGATTTCTACAGTGTTCTAAACTTTTTATATAAACAAAACACTAAATTAGAAATATTTTATCTAGAAACTTCAAATTTTTTGAAAAATGGATACTGAAAAAAAAATCCAAATATCTAACTTTTTGTTCTAGTGTTGGTTGTATTGTCCAAATAGACTAATTGCAATAAAAAGGTGTAGCGGGTTCACTAATTCTCTCCGCAATCACCTGCAAACGGCTACGGCATCTGACAAAACGTTTCCGTTTGCGTTTGCGTTTGCGTTTAAAATACTAAACTCGCAATCGCCCAAGTGAATGTTTCACCATTAAAAATCACAAATTTACGATTTGTCAAAACCCTTTTGTCCCATAATTAGCCATTTCCTTTTATAAAGAAAGAGACTTGAGAGATAAAATCTCTGCAAGAATCGTGGGAGAGATTCACGCCATCTCTGCAAAAAAAAAAAAAATCAAATTTTTTACTAACTAAAGAAATAAAAATCTGATCTTTCTTTTGTTTTAAAGTGTTTTCTCGTTCCCGCTTACTCCACCACCGTCAGACTTTGAGAGAGGCGTTTTTTTTTTTGTTTCTCACTTAAATCACTTCCCGTAATGAACAAACGCCGTGGAGTAACAACCGCCGTGGCGAAACGCCGTCCGGTGATACACGTGTTACCAGATGAGACGGCGATACGAGTTGTCTGCCATGCGTCAGTAATCGGCGGCATAATCGGTCCGAACGGCTCCGTCGTATCGAAGCTCCGTCGCGAAACCGGTACTAAAATTCACTGCGAGTCTCCGGTTAACGGCTCCGACCACTGGGTTGTCTTCATCGTTGGTTCGACCGCGGTTGATAAAAGCGTTCTCTTGACTGACAGAGTCGGAGATTTCTCAGGAGGGGAACACGAAGATTGGGTGACTTGTGAGGTCTCCGCTGCTCAGTCGGCGTTGATTAGGGTTTTGGAGAGATCTTGGGTTGTTTTAGCGGCTAAAGATAGTGGCGGAGTTGTTGATGGTGAGGATGAAGAAGCTTGTTGTGGGATTTTGGCTGATCGGAATCAGATTGGTGCTGTTTTGGGTTTGGGTGGGAAGAATGTTGAGTGGATGCGGAGAGAGTCTGGTGCCATGATTAGGGTTTTGCCTCCTCCCATTTGTGGTACTAACACTGATGAACTCATTCAGGTATGTAAAGTTAAAGTCTTTAGCTTTTTGAAATACTTGTATTGGTAGATAAAGTTGATAAATTTGTTATGGTAGCTTTGGTTTTTTTTGATTTGTGAATGTCACTTGTTTGTGTATTAGATAACTGGAGATGTCTTGGCTGTGAAGAAGGCACTAGTTATGGTATCGACTTGTATTCAAAATAGTCCACCTCTCAACGGGTATCCACCGCCGCTTTGCAGCAAAGCTTATGAGTCGTCTACTGATGGAAACTTGGAGGATCCACATTCTGAGTTTTTCCCAAATCTGCATTCTTCGTTGCCTAATGCTTCAGAGACTGCTGAAGGAGATAGACATTTGCCTTCACTATATGAAGAAGAAGGAGACAGGAGGTTTCAAGTTTCGGAAAATACAGAAGGAAAAGTTGTGTTCAAGATGATCTACACAAGTGTTACAGTTGGAGGCATTATTGGGAAACAAGGAAGTATTGTCAGAGCTCTGCAGAATCAGTCAGGTGCTTCTATTTTGGTTGGAGCTCCTTTAAAAGTATCCGGTGAACGAGTTGTTACCATTTCCGCACGTGAGGTATAGGTTCTTCTACCCTCATGCTCGCTGCTACGTTATTATCTGAGTTTCTTTGTTGATATTTAGTCACGTTTTTGTTTGTTTAGAACCTTGAGTCACGGTACTCTCATGCACAAAACGCTCTGGCTCTTGTCTTCGCAAGATCTGTTGAGATTGATGTTGAGAAAGGTCGGCGTCCTAGATTGCACAATGGTCCTTTGGTGAAAGCTAAGTTGTTGGTACCATCACAGTTTGCTAATAGCTTAATCGAAAATAGAAACAGAGAAGCAATCATAGCGACTGGTGCTCATGTGCACATTCCAGTAGGCGACCAGATTTTAGAGAGGATCTCAGAAAACGAAGTGGTGATTGAGGTTAGTGTGTGTTTCTTGTAAACAGTGTAAGCTTTTTTTATCCCTCAGAGATTGAGCAATTAACCGAGACTTGCTCCTTTTTGATTCTCTTGACTGTTTTTAGATTAAGGGAGAGTATAGTCATGTACAAAAGACCTTGACTCAAGTTTCCTCCAAATTACGGGAAAACCTCTTGCCAAAGAAGGTCCTCGGAGAAATGAGAGCTAGAGATACTAATCCATATCTGCAACCATCACAACAAGTAAGTGTGTTTCTTTCCTCCAAGCTAGACTAAGAGTTTAACTGCTTCCATCTAATTCAACAAAAACACAGAACGTAAGCAGAGGTGATTCTCTCTCGGTATCAGATAGTGAACAAGAGTTGAAGATGGTCAGAAGCAGTGCAGAAGTAATGAAACCAGTGGATTCTTTAAAGCTAACCAAGGTATTTAAAGTTGTGGATGACTTGACACAGGGAATGAAACAGCTTCAAGTTTCTAGCAATGGAGATGACTATTTTTCACAACCACGGTCTGTTTTTGTTTTTTTGACTATTTTTTTCTTTTTCTGTGTTTTTACCAAGTCTCGATCCATTTTGTTAACAATATTCTCAGTCACTAAAACAGAGAGTTGGTTTTTGTTTTGAAGCAGAAGTAAAGGTGTATCTATGAGAAAAGTAACCTTGGAGTTAGTAGTCGAGAAAGATGCTCTTGGTTCACTCTATGGTAGAGATGGCAGCGGTCTGGATAATCTCTCACAGGTACATAATTCATACCTTCTCTTAATATATGCCCCTTTAGATGCTAGACAATGAAGTTGATGGCTTCTTGCAAACCAATAGATTTCAGGAGCCAAAGTAGATGTAAAGGATCCTAAAGGAGTTGAAGCTACGGTCTTAATCAGTGGGAATCCTGAGCAAACCCGCACAGCGATGTCTTTGATCGATTCAATCCTTGCTGATCAATGAGATTGCCTTTAGCAGCTACTTTTTGGGGTGTTTCGTTTTTGTCTTAGTTAACCAATATATATGGTAAAACTCCACCCTTTTGTGACTCGTTTTGAAAACTAGCAGTTGTCAGAAGTTTATAGAGTTACATAACCTTGGAATTTTTTTGTATTCGGTGATGAAAACGTTTCGAAGGTTAATGTAACTCTCAAATCAGATATATAAAAAAGTATCATCTCCTAATCCTAATCGTTAATTACGAAAGATCATTTCAAAGATTTTGTAAAGAACTACTCCCAACAGCTAAAAACAACACTCTCCCGGTCCACGTCACTACCAATACCGGTTTAAGTTATCATATTACCGGTCTGATTTTGTTCGGTTTGGGTCTGTGGCCCATTTTTAATAAGTAAAGGCCCATTTGAATTTAACGAGCTTCATCTTTTTAAAAACTGTAACACTATAATCTGGGCAAAATACCCGGATCCGAAAATCTGATCCAAACCGTCCGAAAAACCTGACCTATCCAAAATTGTAGTATACTTAAACGGGTTCTAAATTTCTAAATTCGAAAACCCGATCCGAATTGAAATCCGATGGGATATCCGAATATACCCATATTATTAATATATAATAATAATATATTAGTAATATTTATCATTTTAATAATATAAGTGTCCAAAATATTCAAAATTTTAGACACTTTCAAGTATTTAAATTATATTTTAGTAAATTTGGATAAAATTTTTTTTTAAATTTTTAGATAGATTGAGTATTTTTTGAATAATTTAGATTAAATTAGATATTAAAATTTTGAGTTTTATGAACTTCGGTTAATCCGAATCCAACCTAAAATATCGATCCAAATCCGATCCGAACCTGAAATCTAAAAATACCTGAACGTCCTATACCTCTAAACTTGAAAATCCAAAAATCCAAAGTACCCAATCTGTACCCGGGTATCCGAAACGTCGAGGCTATAATCTTAAACGGTCGTCTTCATAAGATTTTCAAATTTAAAAAAAAAAGAAACGCAGAAAAGGAAAAAAAAAAATCAAATATTCCTCAAGTCACGCCTTTCTCTTATCCCTCTCTCTCTTTTTATCATTTTCAAGTTCTTCATCTAAGAGACACAAATTTGATTTTCGGATTTTATTTACTGGGGATTACTACAATGGAAGATATTCAGATCGACGCTACAACAGCTCCGGCGGATCCATTACTCATGTCGCTTTGTTCACCGGAGATTCCGTATTCCCAATTCGTTAGTGATGCAACTGTGAAACTAAAGATCGGAGATACTTCCTTCGTCGACTCCTGTGAAGAAGATTCTCTGGGTGATTCAATGGTGTGTGATCCTAATTCGAGACTCGTCACTACTGGTTTCACAAAACCTCATTGCACAGGTTCGAATCCTCTCACTCTCGATTTCGATTTCAATTACTTGTTAAAAACCCTAGGTTTTTATAATTGATTTTGTTCAATTTGTCTTCTAATTACGCTAGGGTTTTTATAATCGACGCTTTTGATTGATTTTGTTCAATTTGACTTCTAATTTTTTGGTATTGGTGTTGAGCAGATGAGACTATTATGTTCATAAACGCTGGAGGAGATGATGATTCGAAGGTGTTATTAGATTCGGCATTGAAAATACTCAGAGACACTTATTTCGAAGGAGGTGATGTGCTGAGAACTGAGGAGGTTATCGTTGAAGCCGGAGACTTTCCGTTCCTTTATCAGTCAGCGCGTGTCGGCAACTTTAGCTACCGGCTAAACAATCTTGTTCCTGGAGAACACTTGATCGATCTCCATTTCGCTGAGATTATTAATACTAATGGACCTAAAGGGATAAGGGTGTTCAATGTCTATGTTCAAGATGAGAAGGCAAGTAGAACTTACTGGATGATGATGGTTTTTATATGTAGTTATGGATTGAGATTTGTGTGATGCTGAGATTAGTGTTTTATGTTTGCAGGTGTTAACTGAATTCGATATCTTCTCGGTTGTTGGCGCAAACAGGCCACTCCTGTTGGCTGACTTAAGGGTCATGGTGATGGATGATGGATTGATCAGGGTAAGGTTTGAAGGAATCAATGGAAGTCCAGTGGTTTGTGGGATTTGTGTGAGGAAAGCGCCACAGGTTTCAGGTATTCGCTCAAATTTTGTGTTTGCTTTTTGTAATGATCTTTGACTTGTTAAGGAAGTATCTCAAAGTTTAATAGTTTCCAACTCATTGGTTGCATTGTTACTTTACAGTTCCAAGGACATCACAAGATTATATTAAGTGTGAGAACTGTGCTACAGAAATAGAGATTTCTCCCAGACGGGTACTGTTTTAACTAGCTTGCTGGCTCTTATTTCCTAGTATCATTATTAGTGTTATGGATTACCTAAGCTTCTACTTCTTTATGTTGATATTTGAGCAGAAGAGGCTTATGCGAGCCAAAGCTCATGACAAGTATGAGAAGAAGATAGCAGAGCTTTCTGAACGATATGAACATAAGACAAACGAGTGCCACGAAGCATGGATGTCACTGACCTCTGCCAATGAGCAACTAGAGAAAGTGAGTATGGAACTTGACATAAAGATGTACGAGGCACGCTCTCTAGGTAATGCAGAACTTGGCCTATCTGACATTTGGTTGAAAGTGGGATAATTCCCATCAATGTCAATCCAAATTTGCTACTGTTATATCTTTTTTTCTGACGGAGGTTTTCTTGCTTTTGATTTGGTGCTTACTTGAAACAGACCAAACTGTGGTAACACAAGCTGATTGTTTGAAGAGTATCACTAGCAAGTATGAGAATGACAAGAGACATTGGGCCACTGCACTAGATACTCTACAGGAGAAAATAGAGGTAGCCGTGTATTTCGATATATACTTTGTTGTATCAGAGTCTCTCTGTAACATACATTTTTAAAAATGATTCTTTTGTGCTTTATGAAACTGTTGCTATGCAGATAATGAAAAGGGAACAATCTCAGCTATCACAGGAAGCACACGAATGCGTGGAAGGGATCCCTGAATTGTATAAAATGGTTGATGGAGTTCAAGCACTCGGTGAGTTCTACTAATTTGGTTCTGAAGATAGGGTTTATAAAGGCACTTTCATGAACTAATATATCAACTTGTAAAAACAGTTTCACAGTGTGAGGATCTTAAGCACAAGTACAGCGAGGAACACGCGAAGAGAAAGGAGCTGTACAACCATATACAAGAGACTAAAGGTATCATTCTTATCTTATATTGGTTTGCTTAATTCTTCACATCGTACATACTACATCACCATTAGTGATAGCATCTTATCTCAGGCAATATTAGGGTTTTTTGTCGATGCCGCCCTTTGAACAAGGAGGAGACATCAACTAAGTCTGCAACAATTATTGACTTTGATGGAGCAAAAGATGGAGAGCTTGGTGTCATTACAGGAAACAATTCCAAGAAAAGTTTCAAGTTTGACAGAGTCTATTCACCGAGAGATGGTCAAGGTAGTGTATATTTCATGGTTAATTTAGATCATTAAGTATAGATAACACTAATAATTAACCAAGTTTCTATCCTGATCTTGCAGTTGATGTCTTTGCCGATGCTTCTCCTATGGTTGTCTCAGTGCTCGACGGCTACAATGTTTGTATTTTTGCATACGGGCAAACAGGAACAGGAAAGACGTTTACAATGGAAGGTACTCCACAAAACAGGGGTGTCAACTATAGAACCGTCGAGCAATTATTTGAAGTTGCTAGAGAAAGGAAAGAGACAATTTCATACAACATATCAGTTAGTGTGCTTGAAGTGTACAATGAACAAATAAGAGACTTGTTGGCAACATCTCCACCATCAAAGAAGTAAGACTTCTTTCTTTACATAATTAAGTTCAAACCACAAGGATTGCTTGATCTTAATCTTTTTTTTTATGTACTTTACTACAAAGGTTGGAGATAAAACAGTCCTCTGACGGATCCCATCATGTTCCTGGATTAGTAGAAGCAAATGTGGAAAACATAAATGAAGTATGGAATGTTCTTCAGGCTGGGAGCAATGCAAGGGCTGTTGGATCCAATAATGTGAATGAGCATAGCAGCCGCTCCCACTGGTATATATGAATCTATAGCACTTGTTTGAATGTTTCTCTTTCCAACATACATTTTTATCACATTATGAGGGTTGTTTAATACAGTAACTTCATCTTTGCAGCATGCTCTCTATAATGGTAAAAGCAAAGAACCTGATGAATGGTGATTGCACAAAAAGCAAGCTTTGGCTTGTAGATTTAGCCGGAAGTGAGAGGTTGGCAAAGACTGACGTGCAAGGTGAGCGTCTGAAGGAAGCACAGAACATCAATAGGTCGCTTTCAGCTCTCGGGGATGTGATTTATGCATTGGCAACAAAGAGTAGTCACATTCCATACAGGTTAGTCTACATAATTATCTCTCTCGTCTCTGTGGGGAGCTTTATATACCCTTCAATGCTTTAACATTTTCCAATTACAAACTTTCAGGAACTCAAAATTAACTCATTTGCTTCAAGACTCACTGGGTAAGAATATTCATGACCTCTTAGGTACCAATCTGTAATTACACTGTGCATTTGGTAAAGTGGTGTGTATGTGAAAATGGTGCAGGAGGTGACTCAAAGACGCTCATGTTTGTGCAAATCAGCCCCTCTGAGCATGATGTGAGTGAGACTTTAAGTTCACTCAACTTTGCTACTCGTGTAAGAGGGGTTGAGTTGGGTCCGGCAAGGAAGCAAGTTGACACTGGTGAGATTCAGAAGATGAAAGCGATGGTATGGCCTCTACAAATTTCTTTTTCTTCCTGGATTGTGTCACAGGTTTTACTTATTGCTTCTTCATATATCACTTCTAAAGGTGGAGAAAGCAAGGCAAGAAAGCCGAGCTAAAGATGAATCCATAAAGAAATTGGAAGAGAACATACAGAACCTAGAATGTAAGCACAAAGGAAGAGACCACTCATACAGAAGTCTCCAGGAGAAGAACAAAGAACTTGAAAGCCAGGTTGATTTGCTGAATAACCAATCAGAAAAACAAAGCGCACAGCTCCAAGAAAGACTAAAGAGCAGAGATGAAATTTGCAGCAATCTCCAGGAAAAGGTTCGTTCTCTTGTTTAATTCTGCTCAACATTTCCTCTGTTACCATTTTATGGCTAACAGGTATCATTTTTCCCATTAAAGGTCAAGGAGCTAGAATGTAAGCTCCGGGAGAGACACCAATCGGACTCTGCAGCTTACCACCAGAAGGTTTCCTGAGCTCGATATTGATGTTACATTAATTTCATTCTGTTTTTCTGAGAGTTACCAAACTTCTTAAAACGATGCCTGCAGGTTAAAGATTATGAGAATAAATTGAAAGATTCTGAAGAAATTTCCCTTGTGTGGCAACAGAAGGCCAAGGATTATGAGAATAAGTTGAAAGAGTCTGAAGGCAACTCGTTTGTGTGGCAGCAGAAGGTTAGGGAAGACTAATTCAGTCTCAAACTTGTTATCTTTTTTATTTGGAAATTCTCACCATGTCTCTCTTCTATTCTTACGCTGTCCAGATTAAAGAGTTGGAGACAAAACACAAAGCCGAGCAAAGTCAAGAAGCAGTGTTACTACGACAGAAGGTTTGTTTCATGGATTGTCTCAGGATTTTGTAGCTTCTGATTCCCCATATCACTAAGAGTGTTGAGAAAATTGGGGTTTTGTGTTTTGTTTTGCAGATTAAAGAACTTGAAATGAGACTTAAGGAGCAAGAGCAGCATATACAACAAATGGCAACAACTAGAGAATTCCCTGATGTTGTGAATGCTACTCCTAATGAAGTGAGAACCTGCTTCAAAGACGACAACTTTGGCAATGAGAATATAGAATCCAACAACAACATCCTGACAACATCAAACCGTCTCAAGATCAACAAAAGACATGATTCATTAAATCTCAATGAGATGACTAGAAAGAAGAGGGCCTCGAGAAGCGGCGAAACAGAGAACAACGGTGATGATCCTCATATGAAGGAGAAACGGATCAGGAAATCAGACCCACCAAAGGTTCTCTCCAGAGTAGTCAGACCAACAAGACCAGCTTCTGGTTCATCAAACCCAGTCCCTGTGGCTCATAAGAGAGTTATTAAAAGAGAACAACAAGAAGCTCCGGTCGGGAAAGAGAGAGACCCCAAGAAGAAGATCTGGTCGAGATAAATAATATAACAAAAGAGCATAGAGAAATTCTTAATCTCTTGTGATTCTCTATATGATTCTCTCTCTGTATGAACTACAATACTGATTTCTTTTCTTAAATTTTTCAAAGACATCCAAAGCAACATAGTTATCCATAGACCATAGTAGTATTAAATCTAAATGTTGTTAATAATGATAGAGAGTGACATGGTACTCAACGATTGCATCGCCATTGGTCAAGTTAACTGAGTATGTATTGAGTAGAGCCACTCCTCTAGCCTCCTAAACCTTCCTCGACCTCCCACAACGGCGACCTCCCTCTCTTTCTCCATTATGGTGTTCCTCGAGAACACGGCGAAAGAACTGCCGTTAAACTTGCCGGAGGTGAATCCGAAGTCGACGTACATGGTTAACGTGGGAACATCTTTTCCAGAGGAAACGTACATCCCTCTAGCGTTCCCTATCTTCTCAGATTTCGGGTCCGGTCCTACGGTAAGAGGGTCATCAACGGCGAAAAGAGAGCCGAAGGGTGACGGAGAAGAGCTGTTGTCTCCTCCGGTGAGGGTAGGCTTGGCAATGAGGACAGCTGATGCGTTTGGGGATGTGAGAGTGTCGTGAAAGAAGAAATGAAGATTGGTGACCACTTCTTGTTTTGGTGTGAATGGACGAGTTTTTGAGTAGTATTCACCGAGTGCGAAGGTGATGCATAGATAACGACTAAACCCAACAATTCCTGTTCTCTGACCCATTCTCTCTTGTCTATAGATCCTTTTTGTTTTACATGTAATAATGTAACAATATATAAGAACAAACAAAGATTGCAGTTGCGCTTTTAAAAATATTACTCAATAGGGTCAGACTTTGGAATGATTTGGAATCACACCATTTATTGATTTGTTTCCCCCTCGGTCTATGATTTACATTAAATGGTTCTGTGATCCCAGACCTTAGAGTAAAAAAACAACATGTGTAAAAAAAAGATTATCACAGCACTGTAAAAAAAAAGAAAAAAGTTTTTGTTGAAAAACTTTATAATCTTATTATATAAAATTATATTTTACAAAATATATTAAAATTTGTTGTACGTTATTTATAAGTTTTATGTTTGCTATAATGTACAGATTTATATCCATTTACAAATCTTTTGACACATGTCAAATTAGCATGTATATGAATCAAGTTTGACCAAACGCATATATTAATCTTTTTTTTTAGGTCAACATATGAATCTTACATATTCTAAACTGAAAAAGGATAAAGTAGGAAAAAAATTTGGTTTTAAAAAATAACTTTTTTTACCTTTCCATGAAAAAAATTTTACCAATAGAAAAAAACTGAAAGCAATATTTTTGAATAAATTATTTTGTTAGATGAAAAATATGAGACGATCTATGTTTATATAGAAGTGAGTATTTACAAAATTTAGAATTATAATTAATTGTATATTTTCTTTAATCCATTTCTATTTTTTTATAGAATTAATAACTTAAAATTAAAAATAAGTAAATAATGTTATAATTTCGAATTTTATGAAATATATCTATATATATAATCTCCTTATAATTATTAAAAAAACTTTTAATTTTTGTAATTTTTTGATAATTATCTTTTTACATTATTAATATTATTTAAAACAAAATATTTTGTTTTTTTTAATCTCAAATACCTCTTTTAAAATATTAAATTTTACACATGTCAAAATCTCAAATTGATATAAACTTCACACATGTCAAAATATATTTTTGTAATTTTTTGATAAGCATCTTTTTACATTATTAATATTATTTAAATCAAAATATTTTATTTTTTGTTGTAATCTCAAATCTCTCCTATTAAATATTAACTTTTACACATTTCAAAATCTCAGATTGATATAAACTTGACACATGTTAAAATCATGTTAGTGGCTAACTTTCATAACCGAACTTTATATAATAAGATTTTATTTCTTAGTAAAAGATTAGTTTATAAAGAATTTAGTTGAGGCTATAAAGGTTTGGAAATTTTAAAGTGGTTTTGGGATTACGGATTTGGTTTGTAATTTTTAGTTTTTGTGTTAAAAACTGAAAAATCATTGAAACATAGATTTTCGTTTTTTGTTTGAAAATTAAGAAAAAGTTAAAACCATCAAAATCTAGATATTTCCTATTTTTTTAAAAGAACATCATTTTTTCTCATAATCTTTATTGGCTATAAAGTAGATTTTTGGAAAATCTAAAACTAAAAACAACTTCAAAATGTACAACCATTCAAGGTCTAGAAAATCTACAACTTCAAAGTCTTTATAACACTAGAAGAAAACAGGCCATTTGCCACCCTACTATAGTCGCTCTTTAGTCGCAAATAAGGGTTTTGCGACTACTTCGCGACTCTTTTCGATGGTCGCAAAAAAACGGTCGCAAAATATGTTGGTCGCAACATGGTCGCTTATTTGCGACGGATTACAGACTCTTTTTTATAGTCGTATATTTGCGACGATACTGTGACTATAATTGGTAGTTGTACATTTCCGACTAAACTGCAACGAAGTCTACTTAGGGACAGTTTTGTGACTACATATAACAGTCGTATGTTTACGACCGTATTGCGATTAACGGTAGAGTCTGGGTTTAGCGACGGATTAAGGACGACCTATTAGTCCCAAAAGGGTTGCAAAGTCTGTTTTAGTTTAGTAGCAGTTGAGTCGCAAATTAGTCGTTTATTATTGCGACTATGTTAAGACTGTTTTTGTAGTCGCTAAGGAGTTCGTTTTTAGTAACTATTCTGCCACTATTTTGTGAATTGGTTTAGTCACAAAATAGTCACATTTTGTGAATTGGGTTAGTCACAAAATAGTCACATTATTTGAATTCGTTTAGTCACAAAATAGTTACATTATTTGAATTGGTATAGTCACAAAAGAGTCACATTTATTAATTGGTTTAGTCACAAATCAGAAACGTTTTAGCAATCCTAATTGTGATTAATTTGGGAATTTCAAATGCTAATAATCAAAAGGAATGATGATTGAAACTACCACACAAGCAAACTTATCATCCAAAACAAAAAGATCATCCTAAACATCCAAGAAACAATATTCAAAAGCAAGTTCATACATAAAGAAAAGGGGAATTAGAAGTTTAGTTGGAAGAAGTATTAGAGGTAGGGGTTTGTGCAGCTGGACTGGAGGGTGGTGTGGTGCCTCCATCGATGGGTTGTGCAGTGGTTGTAGGCGCGATAGCTGGTTGGGTGGCTGCAGGAGGAGGAACCGTAAAAGCTGAGTATTCAGGAATTTTTTCAGAGATGAAGAGGACAAGCTTGTTGATCACAGCTTGAGACTCTCGGTGTTCCTGATCACGTCGTGCATTCTCAGACTCATGTTCAGATATCTTGCGCCGAAGTTGATCTTGAAGCTCCGCAAGAGTTGCTGCAGAAGAGCTCGCATAACTCTCTTTCCTTTTTCCTTTCCTTAGTGTCTCAACAAGTGATCCAAGGCCAAATGGGTTACCTCTGTTATCTGTTTGAGTACACTAAACCAAAAGATAAACATTCGCTAATCAGCACAAACCAGATAACCAAATGCAGAATCAACATCAAATATTCTAGGTTCCTAAGCATAGCTCATTAAACAAATTTAAGAAAACCAGGAGACTGTTAATCTAAGAATAAACATCAATCATCATTCACATTAAGAAACCAAAATTGACAAAGAAAAATCACACACAAAAGACAAACGAATTACCTCAAGGAAGATCTCATTTCTTTCTTCAAGGGAAAGAGTTCGATGTGTTGAACTCTCTGAACCATCTGGACCATCATTGTCCGTGTCAGTTTGTCTGTCTTCTATGGTCTTCTCATAGGTCTCAGCAACTTGTTTGGCTTTTTGATCCACAAATGATCCATCTGGCCGAGTGTGTGTTTTAAGAAACACTTCGACCAGTGATACAGGACGCCCCAGCTCTTCCTCCTACAATGATAGTGAAACACATTAAATTATGAAAATTTTAGAAAAACATTAGGAGCTTAAGTGGCCGTGAGAGCATTAAATTATGAAAACATTAGAAAAACTTTGAGGTGAAGTGGATGGAAAGAGAAGTGTTACCATTTCTTGATGAATTTGTACATATGATTTCTGACCAGCTAAGTGTTTGTGCACTCCAAGGCCTCCACGGTCCGAGTTTCTGCAATGAGAAGCATTCTCACTCCTCTCCATGGCATCAGGGGTGTTCCAATATTCGCACATAATAGGCCATACTTTATCACCAATCCATGGTGGTTGTACACCACTCCTCCTAACTTGACTGACAATGCCTTTCATCCTGCTCTTTGCTATCTTCAAGAAACCTTCTTTAACAAGCTCAGTAATCCCGATATCCCAATTATACTTCCGCTACAATAACACAAAACATTTAAGTTAGCAAATTGACCAATTCATTTATATAGAGTTAAGTGTTTAAAGCATTGTCAAAACTATAATTTGACTTACCGCAAATGTCCTGAAGTATCGCTCTTGAATGTGTTGTGGAGTAACCTTCCAACTGTAGTAAGGCCCATCAAACTTTCTCCTTAAGATTCCAGCAATGACTCGAGAAAGCTTTCCTTTGTGCCGGTTAAACCTGTTACATTAATTGAGTAAGTCTACTTGAAAATATGAACCGATAACCTATTGAAACTATTGAATATCTAATAACAACCGTTTACTGAACAACAAACAACAACAAACAACAAACAACCAATTAGTGAACCTATTACCGCAAGAGGAGAGAGTGTTACCGAGTATACTTAAAGATCAAACTATTGAACACATTCATGCTTTTAAGATTCTATGTGACATACCGAGTATACTTAAAGAAAAATTACAAGAGGAGAGAGTGTTTATACCATAGAGTTTCGACTCCAGGGATAGGATGCTGAGACAGGAGTGGTAGATGTTCTCGGCCTGGAAGAGCTAGCAAACCATCTAACAGATCTTGGTAGTGATCGACATTTTGATTAGGGTTTTGTTCTTCCTCGTTTGCTTCGTCGCCGTTATCTCCCTCTGGAACAAGCTCCGGTTGCGGTTGAGGGTGAGGAACAGGAAGAGGCGCTTGTTGAGGAATCGGAGGCGGTTGAGGGTGAGGAACAGGAAGAGGCGCTTGTTGAGGAATCGGAGGCGGTTGAGGGTGAGGAACAGGAAGAGGCGCTTGTTGAGGAATCGGAGGCGGTTGAGGGTGAGGAACAGGAAGAGGCGCTTGTTGAGGAATCGGAGGCGGTTGAGGGTGAGGAACAGGAAGAGGCGCTTGTTGAGGAATCGGAGGCGGTTGAGGGTGAGGAACAGGAAGAGGCGCTTGTTGAGGAATCGGAGGCGGTGGAGGGTGAGGAACAGGAAGAGGCGCTTGTTGAGGAATCGGAGGCGGTGTAAGTATCCTCCGCGGTGGATGACTACTCGACGGTTGATTTGTCCTCGACGGTGGATGACTACTCGACGGTTGGTTTGTCCTCGACGGTGGATGACTACTCGACGGTTGGTTTGTCCTCGACGGTTGATTTGTCCTCGACGGTGGATCTGTAGTCGGCAATGGACTACTTATTGGCGCTGGATTTGTCGGGGGAAACTGTGAAGGACGGCTTTGATGTGAATGGGTTGCAGACTGTGTCGCAGAGTCTGTGCGTTCAGAAGGGTTCGACGAATGAGAAGAGGATCTGCTAGAATTGAAGATTCGGACACCGTTGGCGGTTCTGCCACCGCGACCTCTGGAAGCAACCTTGGTCTTAGGAGGCATCGGATCGACGATTGAGAGAGAGAGAGAGAAGAAGAAAAGGATTTAAAGAGAAAGCGATAGAGGATTGAGAGATTGAGAGAGAAGGAGAGATCGATGTGTTTGAGAGAGAAGGAGAGTGAAGAGGTTTGAGAGAAAAAACCCTAGATCGATTGAAAAAAGAAAATAAGAAGTGTTAAAACGTTTAAGTGTTTGCCTAGTTATTAACGAACCGACGTCGCAATGTAGTCGCAAAACAGTCGCAGTATAAAATTTTGGGGAAAAAAAACGCGTAAATAATTAGACAAATTTCACAAAATTATTGGTGGGAACATAAACCGCCAAAACAGGGTGGCAAAACAGTCACAAAAACAGTAGCAACGGTAGCAAAGCAGTCTCAAGACAGTTGCAAAGTGGTGGCAAAGTGTTACTCTTTTGTGACTGTATTTTACTAGTCAATTTAAAAGTTTGATTTTCACACATTAGGAGCTTATTTGCATCCATACATCACTCATACTAGTAGTAAAGAGTATATAAAATAGGAAGAGTATATAAAACATTGCTTTTAAAACATAAGAATTACATTTTCCTAAAGTCCTACACATTCTTCCATGGTGACATGTTTTTACAAAGATGGCTTTGGAACATATGCATGTATTCATTGTTAACATTGAAATTTATGACCTTCAAAAAGTTTTAGTTACTAAATTCAGTCAAATACAAGTATAAATGTATATCTAAGGATGTACATACATCTCAAAAATGAAATTTAAGATACAAAAATAACAAGAGTGGGAAAAGAGTCGCAGAAACGTTGCTAATTCAGGTGTTAGTCGCTTATTAATCGCAATTCGGTTGCAAAGCAGTCTCAAGACAGTTGCAAAGTGGTGGCAAAGTGTTACTCTTTTGTGACTGTATTTTATTAGTCATTTAAAAGTTTGATTTTCACACATTAGGAGCTTATTTGCATCCATACATCACTCATACTAGTAGTAAAGAGTATATAAAATAGGAAGAGTATGTAAAA
>NC_025691.1:26860856-26861241 GCF_000633955.1 Camelina sativa
CTCCGCGGTGGATGACTACTCGACGGTTGATTTGTCCTCGACGGTGGATGACTACTCGACGGTTGGTTTGTCCTCGACGGTGGATGACTACTCGACGGTTGGTTTGTCCTCGACGGTTGATTTGTCCTCGACGGTGGATCTGTAGTCGGCAATGGACTACTTATTGGCGCTGGATTTGTCGGGGGAAACTGTGAAGGACAGCTTTGATGTGAATGGGTTGCAGACTGTGTGGCAGAGTCTGTGCGTTCAGAAGGGTTCGACGAATGAGAAGAAGATCTGCTAGAATTGAAGATTCGGACACCGTTGGCGGTTCTGCCACCGCGACCTCTGGAAGCAACCTTGGTCTTAGGAGGCATCGGATCGACGATTGAGAGAGAGAGAGAGA
>NC_025691.1:26862958-26907906 GCF_000633955.1 Camelina sativa
CCACTTTCATGTTCATGATGCTCGTTATATGGTACAGAACCATAAAATGCATCATTCACCATCCCAACATATATATTCTCCCCATCCAATCCTATTGGTTCACTAGCACTAGCATANAAATGAAAGAAGAAGTGGTGGCATGTATATAAGAGAAATTTTGCAACTGTTTTGCGACTATTATAGAAAGAGTCACAAAATTTCAGTTCACCTAACACTCTTTAAGCACATTTTTTGCCGACATGGTGCGACTCTTTTGCGACTGTTTTCAATGTAGTAACAAAAGTTGAGTACAATATCTTCCACATTCTCAACGTTTTTTGCTGACATGCAGCGACGACTTTGCTACTGAATGATACTCCAAAAAGTCGTTGCAAATAAGTCTCTATTTTGCGACTTATTTGCGACGGCTCTCACGTACCAAAATTGCAGTTGCAAAGTAGTCACAAAATGCATCTTGTTTTGCGACGAAATAATATCAGTTACAAAAGAGTATATATTCGGTCGCAAAGGTGAGACGTTTTTGTGACTTTATTGTTTCGTCGTAAATTTGCGACGGTTTTACTTCCGTATTTTGTATGGTCGTTAATCGGTATTAAAATAGTCGCAAAACCGTCGCAAATATTTGCGACTAAACAATCAGTCACAAACGGTCGTCGCAAATGGCATGTTTTCTTGTAGTGTTTTAAACGGGACCGATACTTAGAAATATTTCGCTAAAATCCTAAGTTATATACAGAAGTCAAAACTGAAACCAAACGTAAAAAATTGATTCGATATCACTCATATATCTATTTGTTAAAAAGAAATCGTATTTTAGTGAACTGTGAGATCAAACATACTTCTCGAGCTATGATCAAAATGAATAATGATACGTAGTATGTGTGTATGCGTGATGATAACGTTTTGCCTGCCCTCAGGCCCCTCACACTCTCTATTAATATAAATCTCCCTTTTCTGTCAGCTTTCGTCCAAAATCGATACCCCATTTTGTCACAAAAATGAAATAATAGAGAATGTGATAGTCAGTAGAGAGTAGCTTAGTAGGTGAAGAAAGAGACATGTGACCGGGTAAATAATTATAGGCGCTAATGTTCAAATTCAATGTTTGATATATCAATCTTAATTAACTATATTATAAATATTTTGATATATTAGTTTGATTTCTAAAGTATATGCTAGTTTCTTGCGCGGGTCATGTGAAAAATCACTCCTTACGCATGCATATAACTATCGATTTCATTCTCCATATATACACAAGCATACAAAACTAAATGTACAAATCATATAACGGTAAATAAATTTGGTCTTATTATATTCATCTTCATATTACATTCAAATAATTTAGACCTCCCTCTCTACACTACATTACTATTATTTTCTATCGACCCAATTTATTTCTCAAGTTCTAAAAGGACTTTCAAGACGAATATAATCATACATAATACCATCAAATAGTCCTAAACTTCTCGATTGTGTTAAATATATCGTATTATCACCAACATTTAGTAAACTTCCGGCGACGTCTATACTATACAATCTATATAAACCATGAATTCCATGTCTCGCGATTGCATTGTCTTTTCCGATATAACCCGTCGTGAAAATATGATCGGATTTGGGATCGTTGATCCGAATTTGTAGTTCGGAATTTGCGGCTGAGGCTAGAGCTATTCTGAGCGTGTAGAGTCCGACTCGGTTCACGTTTCTCAGGTTAAATATGATTTGCCATGTCGTTGGGTTGTATGTATTGTTTCCAACGTTTCTATATATGTAATTAAATGAAAAGATGATTAGACATATAACTTTTAGTATAAGCATTGATATAGAAAAATATATAGAGAGAGTTATGTTATGTATTTACCTGGTAACATGTGCAAAGAACCAATCTCTTCTATAATCACTCACACCCACTGTGTACACAAGATCGTTTTGAGGGTATAAATCTGCGTAACGATCCCATAATCCATATTGCCTAAATCTGCAGAAGTCAAAAAAACCATTACTGAATTAATGCGTGTGCTAATTTTAGATAGGATTGTCAAAATGGGTTAAATAAGTAAAAAAGAGTAACAGAACAAAACCAGCATGAAGTCAGCCAAGAATTAATACGTACAGGAACAAAAAAAAGAATTGAAAATTCCTACTTATAATATATGTAAACCTATTAAAAATAGTTGTACAAGAGAAGATTAAAGTACTAATTAACCTGTCTTGGAGTGGGTTGACATAAAGCTTATTCATCAGTGTAGGGTATGGATCCGGTATATAGAATTCTCTGGCGGTTCGGTCAGGTACACCGATTTCCCACAACGTCGGACCGTTTCTCGGCGGTTCATACACTATGGGACCTACATTCATCACGCTACCTACACACCGCAAAATAAATATAAACGTAAGCACGAACAAACGGTCAGCATTATTAGAACTACGTACAGAGAATGATTCTCTAATCATGGTCAATAAGGGTGTAAATTAGGCCTAAACAGAACGTTTCTTGTTTATATACATAATAAGTCAAATCTGAAACCATACCTAATAAATTGATTTAATATATCTCTCTGTTCAAAACAAATCGTAAGATTTAAGTGAACTGTGAGATCAAGCTTGCTTCTCTAACTGTGATCAAAATGAATAAAGATATGTAGTATATGTGTGTATACCTGGCGTAATGGTAATGTTTTGCTCAAATTTATAGTCTCCAATGAAACCAAAACCCCATGCGTAGAGACTATAATTGCCTGCCCTCACATTCTCTATTATAAATCTCCCTTTTCTGTCAGCTTTCGTCCAAAATTGATACCCCTTTTTGTCAACAAAAAATAATAAAAAATTATTATAGACTATAACAATTACCATAAAAGAGGTGTCATAGCACATAAAACTTTTGTATAAAGTATGAGTATATTTGTATTATGTTATACCTTGGATTCGGTTTGCCATGAACCGGCTTCACCAATTGGTGCCAGACCAACAAAAGAATATCTCCCATATATCCTTAATCTTGACACGTAGCTACAACATTATATAATCCAAAGCAAAATAAGATTAAAACAATGGTCAAAGTAAATATGAGAAAAACAAAATAATGTTTTTATCAAAGAGGGAAAATATAAACGTATTTATTTACCTATCTTTGATAAGGAATTGTCCTTCGATAGTACCTCTTTGATGACGCAGAGGATAATCTACTGAAGTAACAAAATCATAAGGCCAGCTTTTGACCTCTGCAGCCATCTGCGATTATGTAAATATAAGTTTCTGATAAGAAAAATTCGTATGTTTTACCCAATACAATAGAGTGACACGACAAAAAAGGAACCTGTCGTTTAGCATCTCTCCATAGACGAAGAGTGGAATCTTTGGGAGAAACAGAGTTGAGATAAGCGAAGACAGGACCAAACACTTTCTTCCATGGCTCTCCATTTCTATAATCCATTCTCATCTCTTTCCCCGCGTAATGCGTGCTTGTAAACATCTACAAAAACATTATTATTTTTAAAGAAACAATATTATTAACATTTCAAAAAGAATTGTAACTATATGAAACAAATAATAAGTTAATTATGCTATAAGATCTGATGATTAACCCTTAAATGAAAGTTTTTAATATAGTTAAGAATTAGCAATCAGAAGCTAATAATCTATATATCATGATTTGGAGTTAAGTATTTAAAAAAAAAATGTAAGTATGATAAATGGACTCACGGAGAGGGTGATGGGTCCGGCATGAGAGGTGAGGTCTTGCTTCATGGGGCCACCAAGACGGAACTCATCGTTCGGAGTTATCATCCAAAACCCAACCGGTGGTTCCGATGAGATCCAACCATGCACATTGTTGTCTTTGTCTTCCATTGAGTACATATACTTATCATCTACCTGCGTCACACCATATACATCACTCATCCCTCATGTTCGACAATTGTTTCAGAAGTTACAATCTAATGTAACATTCTTTTATAAATTGTCTAGATGTAGTAGTAGTATATACCTCTCCTTTGAACATAGGATTCCTTGGATTTGTAAAAAGAACAGCTTCTTTGTAAGCTAATTGCTTAGCATTGTCTCGATCCGCCATTGATGGCATGCTTCTCTGCCGATCATCCGATATCGCCATGAAATCAAATCTGAAAATTTACATCACAAAAGTCATCAGAAATTTTACTAAATGAACTTAGCTAACTAAAGATATAAATTAGTGAAAAAACGGATGGTTACTTTTTTGGGTTGAGCTTGAAGACGATCCTGATTTGGTCCATGTCCACGTCGGGCCAATCTTCTAACCTCTCCAAGATACCGTACATATATATTCCGGAGACACCACTTCGAATGATATATCTTTACAAAAAAAGAAAAAAAAAATAGATTCGATTACTTCGGAGGTTATATACAGAAATATCTCTCTATTAATTAACGATTATCTATGTACCTTTTATCTACGTTTAGGGGAACCAAGGAGCCACGTTTGGAGATAGTCCACGTTCTTGTAAATGATATTTCAACTTGTTCTTCATTCTGAGTTATGATTTCAAATTTAGTTCCTTCTAATCTACGAAACACACACACAAAAATATGAAACTACTGATTAGTCGAATTATTATGTTAACAAAACTATCATCTATTGTCTAATAATTTTACACTTAGAAATATCAGTAGAGTCTGAAAAACTCACTTGTCGATTTCCAATTTCTTTCCCGGTTCATACCAGGTAACGTCCCAATACCTATTTCCGTAACAAAATATCCACCAAAAAAATACAATTGGACATTATAGAAATGTAAAATGCATTCGTATGTAATTATTTTTTCTCAATGTAACATGTTCCAAACGGATTGTGTTACAAACTCTCCTATGTTAAGGAATAAAAAAAAAATCTTACCCCCGATCCTCAATCTCGTCGTCCAGCACATTATCGATACCATGGTATTTTATCCCAGTTATTAAGCCTTGTGGGCTCGAGAAAGTAACTTGAATAATACCATTATCAATTACCACCTTAAAACCAACAAAAAACAAATAATCTTGTTGTCAAAAAAAAAAAAAAAAAAAAAAAAAATCTTTCANTATTATGTCGTAAAAATATGTATATATATATATATATACAGATAAGAGGAATTGAATAAATCTTACCTTGTCATGACTAACTCTTCTTAGCTGAACTGTTAAGGCTGCAGGTATGTTTTTTCCAGGCTTTGTGATGTTAAGTTTGTTTCTGTAATGAAAAAATATGTAGCAAATACATAAATCAATGAGTCCAAATCCTAGAGAATAGATAGTAAGCATTTTTGGATTAGAAATTCAGAATATTCATTATTTTATTGATCAAGATAAATTACCTTACTGGATAGCAAAAAAAAAAAGAGTTTAAAACATAAATGTTATAAATTTATCGGTCCAATATAGTTCTATGGTACCTAACTAATTAGGGTAGATGATATGAAAACAATTAAATTTATGGTACGAACTCCACTTGAATATGAACGGTCAAATTAGTTGAGGAGTGTTGAAGACGAAAAGAATAATTCCAATAGAGGGAACACAAATATCTATCATGGTATGAAAAGGCATAAAGAACATAAAAGTACTATATGTATTAAAAAACAATAAATACTTTTGTATTCCAAAAATATAATAATTTGTTTAACAAAATACACACACCAAAAATATTGGTATTATGTGTGAGAACTGAGAAGAAGACAAGTAATTAAAAAAAAAAAAGACATGTAGGTGTTCTAAGCCGAAAGGTTAAAGCAATTATCCAATATTGTTTTTTATTTTCTAAGGTTTTGTAATTTAAAAACAAAAAAAAGAGACGAAGGTTTAGGATTATTAAGACCAATTCCTTAAACAAATAGTCCTTGTTTCTTTTCCTTGTCGTTTAACGTCAGTAACTTTTTGACACACGTCTCGTGAACATCTCGGTTTCGAGATTCTCCTTTGATTTTTCACGTTATAAAAATTTAAATGTGATCTTTTTATGGAAGTATATGATTTTTTTTCTGGCAGTTTCTATATAATTATGTGTGTGTTGTAGATTACAAACTCAAATTAAAGAAAGTAGTCAAGGATTGTCATTCCAAAAAAACTTCAATTATATTTTGGTAAAGCATTTGTTATATATATTTTTTTTGTCAAATGCATTTGTTATATATAGACTAATATAGTCAAGGAAACCAAAACGAAAGAAATTTAGAGAAGAAATATATATAATTACCTTATAAAGCTAATATGTTCTTTGTTCAAAAAAAAAAAAGCTAATATGGAAATGAAATCAAGGAAAGTTTATTAAGTACTGGCCAAAATTTACGCTTAACATTTATTTCACATATTTAAGTCTTAAGGCTTCCAATTTTATAATTCATGAACCATAAAAAAAAGAAAAAACCAATAGAAAGGTGAATGAATACAAAATAGTACACCAGATTATGATGAATAAAGTTAAGAAACCTCTCTCTCTCTGCTTGTTCCTTTCAGTAAGTTTGACATGTGAACTTGTGAATTTAAAGCTTCTGAACTCAATGTTTTGCATAAAAAGGTAAAAAAGAAAAAACCCGACCCAACACAAAACAGAGATGGGTTAAAGAGAAAACATACCGTGAGTTCTGAGAATGAACACTTTGAAGAAGAAGAACAAGAAGAACAAGAAGAAGAACTTGGACAATGATCCGACCCGGCTTATTCGCCGGAGCTCCGACCTTCATCTCCGCCACACAATTCACTAAACTTCCGACATAGAAACCAACCGTTAATGCATGGATTTATACGTATATAAAACACACAAATACGTGTTTGTGTACATATATAGACAAGTATTAAGAAAACCTTATTTAAGGTTTAACTATAAATGGGTTAAAAAAAATAACAAAGAACAATGAAAAGTAATTTAAGTGTACCTTTTAGATTTTCTTGTGTGTTTGGGTTTCTTGGGAAGATAAAATTTTTGAGGAATGCAGAAGAAGAAAGAAAAGCTTTTCTTTACCTATGAAGAAGGTAATGTCTCTCTCTCTCTTCTCTCTTCTCTCTAAAAAGCACTTAATTATTCTTCTTCTTTTTTCGTTCTCACAATAATCATAGGATTAGAATCTTAACAAGCTTTATATATCCGTAGAAATGTACATGTGTATATGTAAATGTGTGCGCGTACGTAATTGATCTACACCATCTTAATGTTGCAGGTATGACTTTTTTGTTGCCTAACCTTTTCATCTTTTTTTTTTGTTCTGAAAAAATAAAGATTAAAAATTGATTATATTAGTATTAAAAAAAAAAAAAGAGGAATATTATATGGAGTAGTATTGTTATTACTCCATTATGTACGCTAACTAATACATTCATCACATAAATAATACTACTACTAATAAGAATCGTGTAGATGAGAAATCGTGACAGTACAGAACTTTTGTCCATCCTAAAGAACATTTACCATTATTTTTTTTTCTTTTTACATTTCATATCGAAATTTGTCAAATTTAACCTTACCTCATTGTCCCCATGCGCAAAAAGTTTCTGCATAATAAGTTGTCGTTTAATGATGGTTATGAAACTTGTTGAACCTCTGCCTATAATTTGTTGTCAAGTTTCACATAAATGTTTTGGGATTTCATTTTACTTTAACGTCTATTTTTTAAAAAAAAATGGTTTGTAATATGGAAAACTTTATGAACTTGAAAGTTGAAATAAATTTTACCCCCAAAAAGAGAAAATTATTTTATTTACATATACTACAATAAGGCTGCCAAAATATAAGCTGTTTTTATTGACATCTAATGCAACAAATATCCAAGAAATTGCTGCTAAAAACTATATGTTTTTTTTTTCTTTTTTCTTCAAACAATCAGAAATATATGTTTTCTTTCTATAAGAAAATTCGTCAATCTGTCATATCAAACAAATTCGTCAATCGGTCAGAGTACGGTCAACTTTCCGTATCTTAGGCGAAATACCAGATTTTGGAAAATTATAAATCAAAAATAATAATTACCGAATTAATGGGGTACATAGAATTTTTCTGACGACGACTTTTAGAGGGACTCATCAATATTACCATTGTTAAAATATTCAAGTCAGTTTAACCAAAACGATGACTTATCCCATTAAAAAAACAAAGGGTCAAAAACTCAACAAATATCCATATAATATATTGCTACTGTATAAAGAAGTAATAATCTCGAGTCGTTTATTGCCGAACCTGTCGGAAAATGGAAGGTAATATATTTGTTCTTTCTTTTACTTCTTTAATAATTTCAATTAATATTTATATTAACATTTTAAAATACATTTGGTATTCTACTACCCTTTAAATTAGATTTATTAAAAAAATATTTACAAAATTAATCTTTAAAAATTGCACAAAAATAAATAAGTAATATAAAACCGATTTTATCTTCAACCTAACAACAAATATTCTCAAAATATTTCAATTCATTTTAAATAGAAATACATTAAATCGAATATCTCTTATTTGATAAGTTAATATTGCACAAAATCTTAATTAAAAAAACTAATGAAAAAAATAAAAATCACTTAGGTGGGTTATTGATTCTATGATCTCAATGGATTTGAAAATTCAAGCAAAAATCATATGTTATTTAATAACTGATTTTAAAATATTTATCAAAATTATGTGTTATTGGTTCTATGATTTACAATTACTTGTTAAAATCTTATGTTATTCATTTAATGATTTGTTTTTGGATTTCAAAATCTACATTATATTTTAAATGAATTTGAATGTGTAAAATAGAAAGATTCAAATTCAAGGATAAAACATGTTATTTCAAAATCCATATGTTTTGATTTCCATTATTTATAGTTCTATATAGATTTAGAAATTACATCTCCAATAACAACCATATTGCTTTCGAAGCTAAAAGAAGATTTCACTACAAGATTTTAAATTATTCTCCAAGCTAAAAAAAAAATCACTAGAAAATTTTACTTGATTAACTTTAAATCGACACTTTCTCCTCATTACATAAAATCATTTAGTCGATGAATAACATCCATTTAATCATCAACAGCGACACTGATGCCGACTGATCTTTCCTCTGTTTAGTGAAACAGGTGACGAGGAGATTGAATCTTGTGTACTAAGAGGAATCATTGGTCTCATGGGTTTGGTGTCACAAGTTTTTCATGAAGCTGGAGGATATGTACTATGTAGGGTATGCTCAATTCTATGTCCTCTTCACTTTAGTTTCTTGCTCTTCACTCCTTTAGTAATTACATAGTTGTGTAATTTGCTTCCATTTCGCTTTGCTTTTATGGGTTAGGATCTTACCAAGGACTCTTATGGACAAAAAGGTATTTATAGTTTTTTACGTCTTAGCTTAAGTGATTAAAATTGTTTTTAGAAGCGTCGTCATCTCTGAAATGTGATTTTATAACAGATTTGGAAAAACATTTGGTAAAGTAAATATTTATGCAACTGACTGAAGTATATTATCTAAGACATAAACATTTGGCGAAGTAAAGTATTATTATTATCTAATTGTTCGCTGTAACATTCGTTTTCTTTTTGGCATCCCAAATATAAGTCAATGTTTCTAATTTATACGTGGTTATGCAAGACACAATTTTTCTCCACCACTGTTGTTGTGATTGGAGAAAAAAAAGAGCTTAGCGTCTAATGGATCGCTAATCTATCACGTATTTTTAAGTTTTTTTTTCTTTCTTTTCATTATTATTTTGAGTAATATGGTCTTTGTTTTTGATTAATCCCAAGAGTGTGTATATAAGGTAAAGAATTATTCGCACATCCGGATCATCATTTTTACCAAAATCCCTAAGATTACTAGCTCAAGCATGGCAGACTAAATTTGCAGTAAATTTTTTTTTTTAAAAAAGGCACTAAAGTCGGATGGATTTACACCTTTCTCTAGGTTATGGAACCAACTGCACCACTTATCATCATCATCACCCTGCTATTTTTAGCTTTAGAGCGATAAGTAATTCTTATCTTAGTATTCATATGGTATATCATATGTAATTAAACTGTTTTTTTTAGTCAGAAATTGTAGTTTTTTTAACAAATCTATAGATTAGTAGAAGAAGTACAAGAAGTTTATTTATAACAAGGTTGACAAATATATTATATATTATTTATATAATGATAATTGATTAGTTCGTACGTCATCAAGTTGGCCAAACAAAATAGAAGATGATGACATAATACCGAAATAACGGTCTTAATTTGACCCCCCACATTAAGACTATCTCCCTTGTCCCTACCCCAAAAGTTTGTCAAGAATTAATATTTTTTTCTAAGCATAGAATATAAGATATATACCGAAATCGCATAATATGTTAAGTTAGGAAAAATGTAATATGGTAATTAGGTGATAATGAGATGATCTAACGCTACTACTTTTGAATTACTTTTCCATAACTTTAAGTGATTAAGAGAGATTAGACGTGAGTTCAAAAGTTGAATATTTCAAAGTTTTTTTTATTACAAATAACTTTTCTTACGCAAAAACTATTGTCGATTCTGTAAGATACTTCTACACACGGATCCATATATTATTACTCGAGCCATTTAGAAAAAGTACTTATATAATCGATTAAAGACATCGTCCACCATTGATGATGGCGCATCAAGCCGACCCACTATATAGACACAACTACACAACATAATCTTTTTTAAAAAATGTGACAAATAAAGAAACATTTATACTTTATATGGCTGTAAATTAACATTCATAGAGTATTAGTATACATTACACACGATCATATATACTTTTAAAATGAAGATAAACCTTATAAAAAAAAGGAAGAGATGAATACATAATGGGGTATTATTATAATAATGACGGCGAAAATGGGTTACAGGTCTCTCTGTGGTTTCGTTGGTGCAAGACAAAAGAAACTTCAAAGTAGGTTAGTTAGAATGGTGGAGAGACTATTTGATTTTCAATTTTCCTCTTTTGAAAAAAGAACAAATTCACATTTCATTTTCTAATTTCAAAAAGTCATCAAATATGGTTGAGTTCTTCTTCTTCTTCCCCGTAGGCCGTAAGTTTATTTTTTCAACGCATCGTAGGGTTAAAGTGGTTGAAACGCATGTTTAGCAATGGACGTGTATTATACTATGTAGTATTTTTTCATTCAATTTAATTAATTATATTAATATTAATATAGAGTTGGTTTGATATTGTTGAACTAAGATTTTGATATTCATGGCTCTTTGAACGATTGAATATTTTTCAGTAAAGCCTATTTAATTTGGTAATTCCTTTTTTTATTTGCTTATCTTTCACAAATTGTAATTCAGGGAAAATTGGCTACAAAAACTGTAGTATGTTTTTTTATAATAAAAAAAAATAAAAGAGATGATTTCATTTCTTTTGGCTTGTTCGATTGGGAAGTTTGGTGAGATTTCAAAGAACGACTTGTTTTCTGCTATAATTTCAAGAACCACAAAATTTTGTTCTTACAAGATTCTTCCTATATATAGATAATATATTTGAAAAATACCCACAGTCTGAATATAATTATGAGTGTTTGCATTATAGATGGTGAAAACTATACGAAAATTACAGTAACATGTGTAACATAAAACACATTTTGATGTTCTTTATCCATGTGATGTTAATATTAGTTATGAATCTAGCTGAACATCTAATTTACTGAATAATTACACTTCTAGTTTTGGCCATATAAGCTAACAATATATCTTACAAAGCTCCAAAATATCAGTTAACATGTTATTATTTATTATTGTATATCTCTACAAAAATTCTAATATAATTAATCTGTAATAGTGTAGTCAAGAAAATCACACTATAAATTACGTACCTAAATTTGTATATGCATATACAAAATTGTCATTTACTAAGAAAAAGAATAAGAGTCTTTTCAATACCGAGGCTGTAATAATCAGAGTGAATTGCAAAACTAGCACAATATAGATTCAAGTCAAGAAAGTTGTACAGAGAGGGAAAATAACTAAATAACCAAAACTTAGTATTAGTAATCTAGTGGTTAAAAGCTTTAGTAAACTTGAAAACCATATGGTTTGAGGTATTTAGGGGGGTGTATTCAAACTATGATTTTGGAGGACTTTTTGAGATTTAGTAAATTAGAGATTTTGAAAGATTTTAGGATATTTGGTGGCATTGTTAAATATTTTGTTTGTGATTTGATGAGATTCAAAAAGATTATAATGGGTGATTTTAAAAGATTTTTAGAAAAAATGGATATCAAAACAAAAGAAAGAAACAACTATTCTCTTAAATTCCCAGTATCGTTAATCTCCTCCATTACCAATTTTTGCTTCTTCTTTAGTTCGTTCTTCTTACAAATGACCAGTGATATGCAGCAAAGGCCTAAAAACACTAAAAGAGTAATTACTCTCCTCAATGTTCTTTTTTGGTCTACGAAACCGGAAAAACAAATTGAAGTCATGTATTAATAATTGTTAATCACTTCTCTGGAAAAGTACTTGTTATCTTTCTTGTTAAAGAAAATGAAAGAGAGATAAGTAGTTACGTTCGTGGGTGGTTTTGATCTGGATGAGATGCAGCTCTTGTCAAGTTCCACATATATTGACACTCGGCTACAATTTTTTTTTTTTTTTTGTAAAAGAAATATTTTAAAATATCACCCTTAGAGATGTGATTCTATAAATTGGATTTCTAGTGTAAAAATGTATCCACAATCTCCCAAAATCTCTCAAAATCATTGTTACAGGATTTGAAAGAAAAACAAAATTATGTTTTCAATAACAGTTTATTTTATATGATTTGTTAAAATTGTTGTTTGAATAACAGAGATTTTGAGTGATTTTGAATGACTTTATAAAAATGTCATTTTCAATAACACTAGATTTAGGAAGAGATTTTAAAATTCCAAATTGAATAACATGTGATTTTAAACAAAATCCAAATTTTTTTAAAATCAATGTTTGAATACACATATATTTATTTAATGTGATTTCAACTAGGTTGATTACTTAATTACTAGAGATATTTTAAATAATAAAAATTTATGCTCTTCTACAAACCTTGAATTATGGGGTTCGATGTGAAATTTTCGGATTATAAAAAAGAAGAGAAAAAATCAAATTGATAGCAAATTAATTATAATTTCCTTTACTTTTTGTGTGATGGAAAGGCCTTTGAATCTTAAGTTAATTTCTATATATGTCTCTTTGTTTGGTATATATATATTTTTGGTATCCACTAAGACAGTTGAATTCCTTCGTTGTGAAAAATGTTGTTGTTAAGCGTCAGGCGTGGTTTGGCTACTGAAAAGCAAATCTAACTTAGCCTCATTTGATACTCTTACGTTAAGAGTGATATTTCTTGAGATACAGTAGTTACATTTGTCAGGATAGTCGGTATGAACAAAAGAGATATGATCGTTGTAACTTGTAAGGCTAGTATATCCATTATACGCTTCAGGGCTATTGTACGTTGAATTCAGTATACTACATATTCTACATTACACTATATTATTTGGGATGTCTCTTTTCATTGTAAATGATCACTACTTCACTAGAAGAATCCGACAAAAGGATAGTTTTGAGATAATGAGTGGGCATGATCACAATTCACAACTATCAGCAAACACGAATTGAGAGAAAAGTTTGTTAGAAAACTAGATTTCTCATTAAATGAAGAAAGAGCTGTTAAAACGTTCTTATGTTGAACGTGATTATTAAACAGGAACAAACCGGATTTATACAATTAATTTAACCTATAAACTGGATATTTCAGAGTCCTTAACCAGCTATGATATGTACAAGTATATAAGCTATATACACTCATCTAATAACAACTAATAAGACCTTTTTTTTCTTTTCTTTGTGAGTGTAAACAGTAAAACTTAATTATGTTTCTGGTGAACAAACCTATAATTTAATATATTTTCGTCTACTGTTGTTTTAGTTGACTTGACCCTATCATATATTATATTAATTTCCCCTAAACCAAATACTCCTATAATTTTGCTACTTTTCTGTTTTGAGTTTTCTATTTGCTTGCGACTAACTCCGGTAAAAGATAAAAGTAATTGTGCTTCTAGAAAAGTTAATTAACGATTTATAATTACAAAAATGGAAGAGAAAAAAGGACAAAGATTAGTCACGTGAATATGAACATTATTGAGGAATCATAAATCACAAGACTTGCTTATAAATGTCCCTTTGGCCCTTTACCAAATTGTTTCTGTCTACGTTTGTAGATTCTCCACATAGATGATAACATGTGGTATCTTGTTTCTGCCATATTCTCTTCTTTTTTTTTTCTTTCTAAAAATCGGTTATGTACGTAAGCTAATACTCAGCCTACTATGAGAGCACCGGTTTTAAAAGAGAGCAACTTATTTGAAAATTTAATGGAGTCTGATGATCCTAAGTTGTATTTTTTTTACCTCTAGATGGTTCTAATCAGTTGTAGATTAGACATTGTACAATGATGTTTGATATTGAGCAAAAATAAAAACAGAGTGGATCCGCAATTAAACAAAAGTAACTGTATTTTACATATCAAAGTGATACATACTAAACAATATATACGGTACTAATGCCTATTCACAAATTACAACAATATATTTTTCATAACGGGCCCTTAGCCAGGCCGTGAGTCCAATAAGAGTGTCGCAATTTTAAAATAGGGTCCATATAGAAATAGATTACAGTATGTCCTAAATCAAATAAAAGGAAGGGCAATTTAATACTCCTTCTGTTTCACATAGTTTGATGTTTAGTATATTTCACACATATTAAAGTAAAAAAAATATATTCAATTCATGATTTACTTTTTCTTTCAATTGGGTAACATTTTCTTCTCTTTCACCTCTCTTTACTCTCATATTTTTCCACTTTTTGCTCAAATAAATAATTAAAAAAAGAAAATATATATTAAAAATTTGAAAACATCAATTTTTTGGAACAAAGAAAATTCCCTAAAACATGAAACTATCAGGAACAACAGAGAGAGTATGAATTATGGAATGTTCGGAAAAAAATTAATGTTTTTGTTATTCACTTATTCTTTAATTTTTGTTGTCTTCTCTCTCACATCTCTTATCTCTCCTACTTTTCCACTTTTTACTCAAATAAATAATTAAAAAAGGAAAATATATTAAAATTTTGAAAACATCAATTTTTTAGGAACAAAAAAATTCTCTAAAACATCAAACTTGGACAGAGGAAATATGAATTATGGAATGTTTTTGTTTTTTTTGTCGGAAAAAAATAAAAAATAAAATAATAATGTTTTTGCTATTCATTTATTTTTTAATTTTCGTGTTTTAAAATTAAAACCATGCCGAAATTTGTGATTTGAATAACAGATTATTTTACAATATGACTTATACTCGCCATAATTAACCATCCTAGTCTCATTTTTATATTTTCTTCGTAATCATCCTCTTTCCATTTCCAAAAATCGCAAATTATATTATCTGATTGAATTCTTCGTTCACAGCCCCTCAAATCAAGTTCATCGGTAATGACATCTCAATAATCTAGCTGGACATTTCACTATCTATAGTTTTTTTTTCAAAGTATACAAGACACATCTCTAAGTTTTATATACAATTACCAAAGAAACAAGTGGTAAGGATTTGAGTCTGGTGCCACGAGAAAAAGTAATTAATACACGTAAAATTAACGAGCACGTACAACAAAAACAATATAGCCGAAGTTGGAGTAATTAGAGATCAGATCAAAATGGATAATGTAGAGAAGACAATCAATATCTAGATCATAATTGGTGTGTTTAAGTGGGGATTACATTAGAAAATGTTTCGTACAAATAACTTTATTGGTTAACGCAATTATATATCCACATATAATTAAGAGTTGATGTAGTATCAGTAATTTTTATAGTTTTAAAATCATGGCATTGACATGATTAACTGTTACTGAGTATAAACAATGAACTCATGGCCAACAACCTTGGAACATATAGTACAATTACAACCAGTGTTCAAGTTCCAACGACCCAAATTTCAAGCTTTAGTTCAGTAATTTAGTAAAACCTCAGAAAATTAAAATACCTTTAATTTTATGGATTGTTTGGATTTGAAATTGAAAGCATCAAATGGAATAAATGAGTGCTCTTTATTTTATGAAGTTCACGTGAAAGAGTACTAATCACTCTACTATCACTGTCAGTTCTCACGAACTTCATAAATCTCGAATGTACCTATAGGTCTAAATATTGCAATCATGATTCATGACTAAGATCATGCTAACGCAATTTTGGAACTATCTAATTTAATTAGATTTAATGTTGTATGTAGTAGAAATAAAACTGAAAAGAAAAGAGTTAGTGTTTGAAGATAAACATCCAAAAAACGAGCATTAGAGTGGAATACTTAAAAGTAAAACTTATACACTAATAATGAAGAACTAGTGGTACACTAACATATGATCATATTCAGGTGGTATACGAATTAATAAGTGATTACCAATTAAATTCGAATATATTTGTTAAAGTATTCATTCTTTCGAAAAAACCAAAATCTTTCTTTAGAGTTTAGAAGAACAAATTGGTACACTGACGGCTGATGGTTGACATCTGGCAGGTAGATTTTGTTTCCTTTTAAATTCATTTTAAGGATAAACGTAAATCAAGACGAAAAAATAATCACTCTTATTTGTGTGTTGGAGACTCGAGATCTGATTGGTTAAAAACAAACCCACGTGGTCACCATATACAGTATTGTCATACTGGGTCTCAGTCATAATTAAACTCTTAAAATTTAAAAAGCTTTAGCAGTAGTAAAAAAAAGCTGGAGATAATTTCTTAAACACTGGTTTCAAAAAGCTAAGTATAGATTAATAGTAATTCAATTTCTACAAATGCTACATTTTCGCATGTGTGACAATCATATTTCTAAAAGCTATGATGGAGACTTCAGAACTCAAATATTATAAATTCATATAAAGATGAATCATGAAACTTCAAACTCCTTTTGGAATCTAACTATTGTTTCTTAGGTTTATATGTAAGACCAATCATATTGGAGATGTACATGTTGAAATTGAATTATATGCTAATCGAAAACTCAAAAACATAGTACTAGCTAACCTAAATTATATAGATAGATATATATGATCAATAAAAAAACTTGATACAATTATATTTTCTCTAACCTAATTTAATAACTCCTCAATTCGACTTTTGTATTTTTGGATACAATAAAGTTTTGCATGTTTGGTCCAAAAGCTCCCACTGAACCAAAGCTTGTTGTAGTTTAGTGTATCCTCTCTTCAACATATAGAAGACTCGAGATCTTGGTGCGTATATCTTTTGGAAAGTATTTTTTTAACGAAATTAATATGTAAGGCTGAACATAGTATATACAACAAAGGAAGTTTGTAATAAAAAAGTGGATCAGGTGTACGAAATCTATGCTGAAAGGGACGAGGAGCGTGCGAAAGCATCTCCAAATTAGTATTCTCAGGAGCTGTTTCTGCTACTCTCACGTGTACGTCTGTCACACATTTATATATTAATTCCACCTTATAATAAATCTTTACTTACATAAATTGCTATATATATATATGCTATAACAATTGTTGATATTCCGTTTGGTCACTAAACGAAACTTTAAAAGGAAACATAAACCCATTTACTATTAGTTTGGTTAACTTGGACTAGATCATGGGAACCAATATTTGGTGTATATATATATATATGTTTTAACTTACAAACGGTCCGTTAAAAAACCAAGTTATTAAAGAGATTTTTGTCATTGTAATGAGACTAATTACGTTTTTCTTCTATATCCAATAACTTTCCCTAATTGGAAACTCGCCATACTATGTTGATGAGATAGAATATGTCTGCAAACAATCTTCTATATATTAATACAGAAGCATTCTCAAGATAATGCCGATGTGTCGTCGTTAGAGAGCTCAGAACACCAATGAATTTATTGTTTTCATTTTTATGGATATTTACACATAATTATTTATGAATGATTAAAAAATATTCCTTTACAATTAATTTAAAAAATTTAAACATTAAAATTTATTTTGATCATTTTATAACATATTTAATTATTAAAATATAAAATCATTAGATCTAAAATGTTTTGAAAATCAGAAATTATTCACCTATTAAAAAAAATGATTACTATTCACATATTTAAAGTTTCCAAAATAAAATTATCATAATAATCATTATTATAGGGAATTGACCTATTTAATATCATTGGTATAATATTTTATGGGTGAAACATATTCTTACACAAAATAAAATAAAATAAAATAAAAATAAAAAATCTTGCATAGATTAACAAAATGGTGGGTTATACATATATTTAATTGATACATAATAGTTTAATTTAAAAATATTTTCACGGGTTATAGATATATATTTTTTAAACAAATTTTAGATCCTAGAAAATAAATTTACACACAACTCTAATTTTATCTGTATATATTTGTTCTGCACATAGTGCGGGTTGATACCTAGTAGTTTCTTTATGTCTACATAAATGACATATTTTTTGTAACATTTTACAATCTAAAATTTATTTATTGATTTTAAATCAAAAATAGTAACATAGAAATTTCAAATAAGACTTATGTTTCAGTTTTTGTTTTGAATTTCTCTGGTATATATATTAATCAAACTAAACAGATATATTTTATTTTATGCACTATACTAACCAAATTGTATATATATATATATTATAACCTGCAAGTACTCTCTCTAATAGGGCTTTCTTCGATCTCATGTGTTCTTTGAAATATATGTACACATTATCTTAGGTTATAAAATTGGTACATTACTAAATTAGCCCTCAATAAGTTATATCAACCAATACAAAGGACTCAAACAGATAATCCTTTGTTTATTCCTCGAATAGATTGTTGACTCTTACTTCCTTCTATTTTCTGTATCTTCTCTCTCTCTTTCTCCTGATTCGTTCTTCTTCATCTTCCTTTTGGTCTAGCAAAGATCTAGAAAAAAAAAAACCTAGAACAGGGAAGCTAACCTAGATCGAGAGGAAGATACAAAGTTAAAACTTGATGGGGAGAGGGAAGATTGTGATCCAGAAGATCGATGATTCGACCAGTAGGCAAGTCACTTTCTCCAAAAGAAGAAAGGGTCTCATCAAGAAAGCTAAAGAACTTGCTATTCTCTGTGACGCCGAGGTTGGTCTCATCATTTTCTCCAATACCGACAAGCTCTATGACTTTGCCAGCTCCAGGTTTCTATCTTCCCCATTCAATATATCCCTAGATCTCACATCTACGTACCTGAAGATACACATGTATATATGTATTTGTATATCTATTACTACATGGAAGTATATATAAGCACTTAATTACTTATATATAAATAATATATATCATGTATTGTTTTCTTTAAAGGGTTGGATTAATTCAATAATTTGTGTTAAGTTGTTTGATTTTCTCATTTTTAGTATACATTTTTGTTCATCTAGTGTCAGATATAATGTTGTATTTTTTAGTATATATAAGGGTGATTTATATATAGCTCACGAATCTTAATCTTTTCAAAGGAAACTTAGTTTGAACGGAGGATGGCAAATCAAACAAATAGTAATTAAAGACGGTGACTAGTTTTAAAGATGAAGAAACTAATTTGAAGTAGGCTCATTGCTTATTTTGTGTGTGTGGACATGTGTATCATTGGTTGTATATTGTGTATCTTTGCCAAATTTAGAAACATCTGAGACATAGAGGTGATATATAGTAATAAAAGCTCAAACAAGTACAACGCTGGAAAACTAAAAGAGTAATAAAAAGGAGTGTACTAATCACCATATTCACATTTAGAGATGATATGTAAAATGATGAACTTTTATATATATGAATCTCAGTATTTTGTGTATATATATCGTACTATGCTAGAACGATCAGGTGACTCAGTATATATGGCCATATATGACTGAATCATTTTATTTGTCACATAATTTTTGAAGATCCATAATTTTAATTTGGTATATATGAAACTTAAACCATGAACGGTGAATACCATATATGAATGATATGTGTGTCTGACTTATATAGTTTTATTTCTAATTATGTGCTAACAATCTTAAACCTTTTGACAAAATTTTAAAGATTGTAAAAGTCTATCCAAGGAAGTACAGATTTTAATTTGTTTATTATTTCATTAGAAATGGATATAGAAATACGTATTTCTATATCCAAACGTTATACTATTTTGCTCCATAGATATAAATACTACTCCATGAAACTAGTTTTGAGTTTAAAAAAACCTTGTAATTAATGAACGTACAGTGTGAAATCTACCATTGAACGCTTCAATAAGACCAAGATGGAGCAGCAACAACTAGTGAACCCTGCATCAGAAGTTAAGGTACGTATAACATAATCTCACCACACATAATGAGAGGAAAATACAATTATACTAGTAATTAAGATCGTAATCATATTTGTATTATTCCACTTGAGTTTGAGAGTTGATGAGTTAGATTGTGTTGCGTATTGTAGTTTTGGCAAAGAGAGGCTGAAACATTGAGGAAAGAACTGCACTCATTGCAAGAAAATCATCGGTACGTACTTTGCTAATACAATTGTGAGTAATCATGAGTTTTTAACTCGAAACTAATAGGTAATAAGTGAATTAACTTTATCTTATGTACTAGTGTAGTCGTGTTGATATGTTCTCACTTGGTGCCTAACTAAAACTTGCTCTCTTTATTTTAATTTGCTAAAAATTGGTGCATTTAAAATGGCTTGGTTACATATATATATTGTTAACAAAATGGATCTTTATGTCTCTAATAAGTTCCTTTTAAACAGATGCATACATATAATGTACATATCGTCATGTTTATTTAACCAAGGGAAACAACTATATGTATATGTTGAAAACTCGGTGGAGCATGCTTTCTTTGTCGGGTTGGTTTATTTTTGGAATTAGTCATTTAGTCGGGCAGGTTAAACCAGTTATGGTCTCGCCATGTATATATTATCTGCAATGATCTTTTGTAATGAAACAGGCAACTAACCGGAGAGCAACTAAATGGTTTGGGCGTTAAGGAATTGCACAATCTAGAGAGCCAACTTGAAATGAGTTTACGTGGAATTCGTATGAAAAAGGTAAATATTAATCTATATGTATGAGTCCTCTAGCTCGTTCGTGTTGGAACAATGAAATTCAAACTAATCAATCTTTTCGAACCTCGCAGGAACAAATTTTGACCAATGAAATCAAAGAACTAACTAGAAAGGTAACGTTATACGTACCGGCCAGTTAAGATGATGAATAATCAAACCCCTAATTATTAAGTTTTCTATTTATAAGTCTTAATTTGCAAATGTGATAAAAATGCAAACACTAACTCTTCTAAGAAAACTATTTTCAGTGAGAGAAAAGATACTAACGATGTTGTGTTGATCTTTGACAGTACACAAAAAAATTGTTTACACGTAACACATAATTGATGTTATATATCATTTATATAACTTCTTTTTAATCTTTTGCAGAGAAATCTTGTTCATCATGAAAACCTCGAATTGTCGAGAAAAGTACAAAGGATTCATCAGGAAAGCGTCGAACTATACAAAAGGGTAAAAATGGAAATAATAAACTTCATTACTTCAAGTTGCATCTAATAAATCCTAGCTAGCTAAGCTAGTTGAAACTAGAAAAACTTATATATAGATATTAGCTATAAAAGTGGTACTGTGGTGGTAATGATCTTTTACAGGCTAATGCAAAGTCAAACAAAAATGGATTGGGAAATCATGAGCTAGTAGATGCAGTTGATGAATCCCATGCAGAGGTTAGGCTGCAGCTAAGCCAGCCTGAGCAGTCCCATTATGAGACTTCATCAAAGAGCTAAGATCGTAAAAGATATAACAACTTGTTCGTTCTTGACTATCTCAAAAGCATTTCAAATGTACGTACATACTATATATGAGGAGGGACACGTACGTCGTTTAACTATGTCAATATGCTTTCAGGAAGAAGTAAGTGCGAGTGTAATCATGTCGGAGAACAAACCGAAGGTTTGATTTTGTACGATATAGTGCAATCAATGGTCAATGGAACAGCTCCACGATTATATTCTTTTTTATTGGCTTTCTCATGTGATTTCAAGTATATATTAAGTAGACATATATGATAAAAACATACGATATAGTTAAGTAGCGTGCATGATGCTCATTTGAATATCGGTTTGGTTTCATTTTCTATTTGTTGGTGCATATTTCAGTTTTTCTTTTTCATTCGGTACGTTTATATTGTTAGAGTAAAGCTTAGGTCGGTTTGGTATGTGAGTATTTTGGTTCATTTTACGGATTTGAATCAGGATGGTGATCGACCCATCATCGATACTACCACAAACCATTAGATTATATTATGGTCGGTTTTCGTATAGTTCAAATTCGACTTTAATCAAATTTATATAATTTCTCAGAAATAGAAGAAAAAAACTAAATCACGGAACTAACTTTTTTTTTGTTGCTCCTATGAAGTTTAAAAAAGTAATAAGTTACCATGTATTATATTTAACAAGGATTAATTCACCATGTTTAAAACCTAAAATTGTGCTCAGTTTTGTGTTTTTTATGTTTTTTGTGTGTGTGTGGTGTGTGTTTAGTAACCCCTAATTTAGTTGAGCTGACCCGAATGGAAAGACTACACAGGAGAGTTCTTGATTGACAGTTAGGAGAACCCAATAGATAAGGAAACTCTTGACGTACCAGTACGTACAAACTACAAAACTAAACCATTAAGCAAAAACTACTTAGCTACGCACACAAGTCACAACATATTTATTTACATATATGTTAGGTGTGTTCTAACGGGAGATTCATCAAACTTTTTTAAAAATAACTTAGAACAGATTAATCATCGAGATATTTTAGTAAAGGGAGATTTAGTTGAGATTATTGGGTTCTTTAGTTTAGGGAAAATTGGTAAAAGCAAAAGTTTAGGGTATTGTCGTTTCAGGTAAAATGAAGCCAACCAAATCGAGATGTATGTTTGTTTATTAATTAAAATCCAATACATCGACACGATGCAAAAAAAATCGCCTAGAAAGTAGCGGTGTTTAAATGACTGACATAACAAAAGCACATTGTTTAATTAACATATCTCTTTATCCACTATGTCCTTTGGTCGTATTCAAAACAAAAAATAATAATCAAACAAGGTGGAGTAGAAAAAAAATCTCATGATCGATCTTTCCAAATAAAATTTATGTATAACCTGGTACGTAACATTGGGTTCAAAACACACTTGTTGTCTAGCAGTATAGGCAACGATTAAGTGTATAGTATACAACATGATATATATACATGATGATGTTCGATACATACATATATAGTGTTAGAACCAATGAGCATACCAAATAATTCACTAAAATTATCTTGAATCCAAAGACTAAAGATTGGTTGTAATAGTATTCAAATTTCTTCTCTCCTTTTTGTTGTCGTTGTAATAGATTAAAATGTACTAAAGAACCAAGAATTGCTCAATCTTTAATCTTTAATTGATAGTGACATTTGAATAGAACGAAAAAGATTGAACACTAACTACGCAACATAGAAAAATATTAAACCAAACCGGCCCACCCAAATGAAAAATCTCATAACATTTCACTAAATAATGTAACATACCAAATATCAGAAACTACAAAGTAGCCCCATAACTTTTGTCAATCTCTCATAAAACACCCGTTTCTTCTAATCTAATCTTACTTCATCTTCTTCGTCAAATCACACATCATCTAAAAGAAGAAAACAACCTACGAGAAAAAGGACGATAAAAAAATTCAGAATTCTTTTCTGAGAAACCAAAGAAAAAGAAGGTGACCCTCTTCTAATCGATTGCTCAATCATTTTTTTTCACAGCTGGGTTGAATCGAAAAAAAAAAAGGTAAATCCAAATTAAAAAAAAGCTGCAGAATTTGAAATCTGTGAGTATCATTGGGTGTGTGTGTGTCTTGTGGAAGGAGAGAGAGAGAGAGAGAGAGAGTTAATAATGGCGAAAGCAGGAGGGATCACGAATGCAGTAAACGTAGGAATCGCTGTTCAAGCAGATTGGGAGAATCGAGAATTCATCTCACACATCTCTCTCAATGTTCGTCGTCTCTTCGAATTCCTCGTCCAATTCGGTAAACCTCACTCACTTTAATTTCTCCTGTGTTGGGTTTTGAATTCTTCGTCCAATTTTGGAGTTGTCTCAGTTCCGTCTATGCTAAATTTAGAAACTTTGTTTAGGGTTTTGGTCAAAGGAAGGTTTTTGATGGTTGTGGAGATTGATTTTGGTGGTGGGTTATATGAAAAATTCAGACTTTTTTTTTTATTGGTGTTGAGATGAGATGATCAGATTTCATATGTATTGGTTTCGAGTTTTATGTTGATTCGTTTGGGCGTTTTCTGATTTGTGATCCTTTTTGACTTCACATGTTCTTTAGATCCATCATGTGCTGAGACTGAGAGAGATCTTTGTAATGATCTTCTTCTTAATTTCAACTTAGCTGGTTTTTAGACAATGTTGTGTGTTGATGAAACTTTCTGTCTTGAGCTAATTTGATAAATGTGTGTGAGTTGATGTTATTTTCTTGTGTGTGTGTTTTTTTTTATCAGAATCGACCACAAAGAGCAAGTTGGCATCTTTGAATGAGAAGTTGGATCTGTTGGAACGTCGCTTGGAAATGCTGGAAGTGCAAGTGAGTACCGCCACAGCTAATCCTTCTCTCTTTGCTACGTGAACCACGCATAGCTGATATCTCTGTTGAAATCGAAACCGAAATCTGAGTCTGAGCCTTTGGTTTAATCGTAAGAAGCATCTTTTGTTGAATGTCGTACCATTGAATGATTCTTTTTCTTTCTTCCCATTACTGTTAGTAAGTAATCTGGTAGCTTAAAAATATGAATTCATTCATAACTCTGTGTATCTTGTGTCTGTCTATTAAGATCTCTTTTGAATGACAAATTATTTCATTAAACTCTTGGAGTTCTGCTTCTTTTTGCTGTTGATTTATAAACTTTGCTTGAGGTATCCAGTTTCCATCTTCAATGCATGGGATTTGTATATTCGTCTTTTCTCTTCACTTGGTGGAGCACATGTTAAACCCTGTTGTTACCCCTTTTGGCTTTTCCATCAATGGAGGAAGAAGGATCTGAAAAAGCTCATGTATCAATCTCTTTTCCCCCATTAGATTCTGTTGCATTTGTGACTTAGATTCATCAAGACTGGCCCCATGGTCTCCACCCTGTAGGGATTACGAGATCACCTATCTAGGGGTCATGGACCGACCATAGAACCAAGCCATTGTTGTTGACTGTTATGCTGTTTTCCAGTACCTAAGCGGCTTAACCACAAAACTTCTGTAGACCATGGATCACTGATCATTAGTTTTTTGCAAAGAAGCTGTCCATTGATGCCCCTTTTGAGAAGATGAGAGAAGCTTTGGTAAGGCTAGTATGAGCTATATGGATTCCTCACTGGATCTCAAACGGTGCTTTAGCTGAGTCCGAAAAGCCTACTCAAATCATGATAGAATTGTAGGATTTGATCTTTTAACATACAAAAGCAACCTAACGGAGAGAGCTGAGTTCATTGGTTGTTTCAGACTCTTATTTTAAACATTCTGAACTCGGCAATTGTTTTGTCTGAATTTAATTTTGCTGTGTCTGGAGGACAATGGCTGGACGAGACTTTGAAAGAGTGCCAGACCAATCTTGAAAGCAGCAAATAATAAGGTTGTCAAAGACAGGCTACTACTACAAGAGTGTACTAAAGGATCCTCTGATTCATCTGGAGGGACAAAGATCGTTGGATTCGATTGATCAAATCCGGTATGGTTAAGTCCGGTTTAGTACATTGGATTCGATTATCCGATGCGTATACTACACGTTAAAAGTACAGTTGGTTTAGGCTTATCGCTTATGTGATATAGGGGCATATATGCCATTTAACAACTCCCCTGTGTATCGTTGATTTCGGAGTCGCTGTAACTATAAGTAGCAATTGTTCATCATCATCATCTCTGGGTAAAGCTTTTTCTCTGAGTGATCGGATAAATTCTCAGGCGAAGAAGTGAAGTTTCCGGCGATCGGAGGTGAGTTTTTACCCGTTTGATCCTTTATGCTAGTCAGTTGCCACAGACTTCGTTGATTAAATTTTGATCCGAATTGAAAAATAAAAAAATTGGGTTTAATTCTCCCGAAGTGTTGATCTTTCAAATTCATAAGGGTTTATGCAATTTGATTAGATAAAGATCAAATTTTTAGGTTTTAAATTAGGTCAAAAAATTGGTAATCACATATATTTGATTTGCTTAAGTCGTATGCAAATTGATAAGTGTTGTTTGTGATCTTTTTGAAAAGGTTGAATTTGAAGTGATGGATAAGGAGAAAGATCATAAATTGGAGTGGCTTGAAGCTCAGAAGATAGAGATAAGCGTTGACTTATTAGCTGCAGCTAAGCAACAGCTTCTGTTCCTCGCAACTGTTGATAGGAACCGATGGCTTTACGATGGCCCTGAACTCGATAAAGCTATCTACAGGTTTATTTATATCTTTCTTTGGTTCGACTCTATGTTTGTATAGTATTTTTGAATGTTAAAAGTGATTAAATTTGGTGATTGTTCAGGTACAATGCTTGTTGGCTTCCTTTGCTTGCCAAATACTCCGAGTCATCATCATCGGTTGGTGAAGGGCCTTTGGTCCCTCCTCTTGATTGTGAATGGATTTGGCATTGCCACAGGCTTAATCCGGTAATGTTTATTGGGAATTATCGATAGGAAAAACTTTGACTTTGTTGTTAGTTGTTTTTGAGTGATTTCTTCATTATGTTTAAATCCATCCAGGTGAGGTATAAGACTGACTGTGAACAATTTTACGGGAGAGTTCTCGACAATTCTGGAGTTGTATCTTCTGTTAATGGCAACTGCAAATTGAAAACTGAAGATTATGGAAAAGATTGTATCCTGACGAACCTTATGACTTAGACTTGAATAACATAGACTCGAAGGACGTCTCTGAGAAATCTTCAGCTCTCGAGAAATGCACCAAATATGATCTTGTTTCAGCTGTTAAGAGGCAGAGCCCATTTTACTACCAGGTTTCGAGGTCCCATGTAAACAATGACATTTTTCTGCAAGAAGCTGTTGCTAGATATAAGGGCTTTCTCTATCTGATTAAGACGAACAGAGAAAGGTCTTTAAAACGGTTTTGTGTTCCTACTTATGATGTTGACCTTATCTGGCACACACATCAACTGCATCCAGTTTCTTACTGTGATGATATGGAGAAGCTCATTGGTAAGGTGTTGGAGCATGATGACACAGATTCTGACCGAGGCAAAGGTAAGAAGCTTGATACCGGTTTTTCTAAGACTACTGCACAATGGGAGGAGACATTTGGTACAAGGTACTGGAAAGCCGGTGCAATGCATAGAGGCCAAACTCCTACACCTGTCACCACTTCTCCTTATTTTTCTGATGTTTTCGCCAAAGAACCAACTGCAAAGGACAATTTTCAGAATTTAATCCAATTTTCAGAAGTGGAAGTTGTTGAGGTATTCTTCTTTATCCTTTTATGTGGTTGTCTCTTGATTGTATCGAGGTAATTGTAGTTATGGTGATGTGATCCTTTTGTGTCCTTCAGGTTCTCTTGGAGATAATTGGGATTAGAAACGTACCAGATGGACATAAGGGAAGGCTCTCGGTTCTGTTCAGTAAAAGTCAGCCTGATTCTCTTTTCAATGCTGAACGTAGACTGACCATTTTATCTGAGGTTGGGGAAAAGCAAGTTGCTACTTTCCAATGTGAACCTACAGGAGAGCTTGTTTTCAAACTTATTTCCTCTTCACCGTCTAAGATACCAGTTTCGAGAGAGCCTAAAAACCTGGGCTATGCCTCTTTATCACTAAAGGAGTTTCTATTTCCAGTAACAACTCAACTCTCTGTGGAAAAGTGGCTGGAGTTAACACCCTGCAGCAAAGGTAGCAAAGCAGATCAAAAACCCATCAGCCTGCGAGTCGCTGTCTCGTTTACTCCACCAATACGCAGTCCATCAGTCTTACACGTGGTTCAATCAAGACCATCGTGCAAAGGCTCTTGCTTCTTTCCAATTTTGGGGAAGTCCCGTCTTGTTAAGAGCTCAACACACATTGTTGATGAAACACAAACTGAGGTGATCAGTCTTCAAATGAGGTATGGCGTTTAAAACAACACTCTCTTGAAAACTAAACACGTTTTTCTGCTGAGATCACCCTCCAACCAGGTATATACATGATCTTAAATCCTTGCTTTGTTGTGTTTTAGGAGCTCTACTGGTGGAACAACACTTAAACATGATCAAAGACAAGTGATTGGCGAGACAGACTCTCGTGAAACTCACGTGCTTGCGGATTATACTGGTAGTTTCTGGTCTTTGTTGGACTCGAAATGGTCACTTGAGCAAATGAACCCTTCCAGTGCAGTGTTCCGCTCTTCGAGCTTTTGGGTCCTCGAGTGGTATATTCCATTATTTCATCACTCCAATTAAAAAGAGAGTAACCTTCTTGTTTTTGATAATGTAATACACTCCAATGATGCAATGCTTTTTATTGGTTTGCAGGTGAAAGTTTTCTCTGGGAGGAAGCTGGATTATGAACCAAAACACTGCGCAAACCTTAGAAGCGATCAAGCTTTCATGACTCTTGTGGAATTTTCTAAGCAACATCCATATGGAAAAGCTGTGGGATTGGTTGATATGAAATTTGGTTCCATTGAGGCAAGTCTGAAATCTGGAATGTTACTTCTTCTTTATCTTAGCCATGCTCGTTCTGACTCTGTTATTCAATTTGCAGGTGAAAGAGAATTGGTTGGTTTTGCCTGGAATCGTATCTGCTTTCATACTCAATGCTGTTCTGAAGAAAGGAGGTTTTGATGGCGTCACTGTCGGAACCAAAGACGTAAAAGAGGAAAGCAAACAGACAAAACTTGTAGCTGTGACAGAAAATAAAGTGAATGCAGACCCCACGAATGTGGGGATTGCAGCTGCTATCATAGCTCCTGAAAAAGGCAGCGGCTGCGGAGGTGGCTGTAGCGGTGAATGCGGAAACAAGGTGAAAGAAGCTAATGCTAGTGGTTGCGACAGTGGTTGTAGTGGAGAAAGCGGAGATATGGTGAACATAGCAGCAAATGCTAGCGGCTGCGGTAGTGGATGTAGCGGTGAATGTGGAGACATGGTGAAAGCAGCAAATGCTAGCGATTGTGGCAGTGGTTGCAGTGGAGAATGCGGAGACATGGTGAAAGCAGCTAAAGCAAGCGGTTGCGGTGGTGGCAGTGGCTGCGGCGCGGGTTGTGGTGGTGGTTGCGGAAACTTGGTGAAAGCAGCAAAAGCTAGCGGTGGCAGTGGCTGCGGTGCGGGTTGTGGCGGTGGTTGCGGAAACATAGTGAAAGCAGCAGCAAATGCAAGCGGCTGCGGCGGTGGTTGTAGCGGTGAATGCGGAAACATGGTGAAAGCAGCATAATCTGGTAGTTGTGGTGGTGGTGACAGGACAGAGAACATGGTGTACAGTAACAGTGCTATGCAGGCAGTTGCGGTGGCATGAAGTTTATTTACTAGTGAAAGTGGTAAGGCAAACGCTCCCGACAACGCCGTTTGTGGCTTAATAGCAAACTTGTAAAATATAAATAAAGTTTGCAAGACAAAAGAAGAATAAAGTTTGTACTTGTTTGTTAATGCAATGAATGGTTACTTTGTTATGGGATTTTGATGTTTAAAAGATCTTATTATATTGAAAACTATGCCCTCAAGACAACCTTGTCGGTTAATTGCCAAAGATTATGCGGATAAGAGAATGACAATTTGGCATGAGCTAGATAGAGACTCTTGGAATGATGAGGTTAAGTTCTCCAAACAATGATATTCTCTCTTCGATTTCACCAAAAAATTATAAGTCACGGGTTCGTAAATTCGTAATGGCAATTGGATCAACTAACCAATCAATATAATTCAATCCACAAACGCAACTCAAGCAATGGGTTCAATAAAACTATATACCATGCAACAACCAATAGATTCAAGCCATATGTTCAATTCAAATAATAGACGATGCAAGCAAAAAACAATCAATAATTGAAGCCATAGCTTTAAAGCATATATCACATAACAACCAATAAACTCAAGATGTAACTTCAAAGTATAGACAAAGCAACAATCAATAAGAATTTAAGTCATGGGTTCGAATCATAGACTCTGCACCAACCAGTATATTCAATCAGAATCAAACCATATATGTTTAGTTCGTATCATAGAGAAATTAGCGGGATACTTTCTTGAGAGATTAATAATCCTTAAGCATCAAGTTAGCATTATTATACCACACAGACACAATACAGAGATTCAAGTAATCAAAAAAACACGAAACAACCATCATATTCAAACCATATTAGAACTCGTCTGATTTAAGTTCACTTGTAAAATATGGTTCCATGCACAGAAGGTGTTAAAATTTTCCAATTCTGGCGTAGGCGTGTTAGTGTATAAGCCTTGAGGGGTTTCCGTAATTAGAAACCTGCTTGAGGTGTTTTCAGTTCTCAGAAGGCAACTCCCATGGGACTGTTTAGTTAAAGAGTTCCCAAAGTCAGACGAGTGAGTGGGTATGAACTCAGCAACTTGAAAATTTAGAGGTTTTTTCTATTCCCATTTCTTCTTTGTAGACCAAGCAGTCGCTCGTTTATGTTATCATTAAGCAGCTCTGATGAGACTGTTCTAGTTTTGCCGTGCCCTCTCTACAACGGTTACTTCTACTTACACGTGCCGTTTCTTGTTTGAAATATGTGTGTCAGTGTGTGAATGTAAGATTAATTGGGCTTCTAATGGGCTATTGGATGTTTTAGACATCTAAAGTTTTCTTCGTCTTATCTTCTTTATTTAGTACAGTAAAACCTCTATAAAATTTATAAGGTCGGAACTATAAAATTTTATTAATTTATAGAAATTTTAATTTATAAATAAATTATTAATTTATCGATAAATTAATATTTTATTAATTTATGAAGAGATTTTCTCATATTCATAATTTTGAAAATTTTCTATTACAACATAAAATACTTTTGTTATCATTTACATTTTAAAAGAAATTTCTTAATTTATAACATTGGTTATCGTAATAGGATGAATTTCAATCGTTTATTAAATTATCTAAGTAAAAATGACAAATATAAAAAGTTTTAAGTTTATAAGAAATTGCAACTACTATCTTTTATGGTAATGATGAAGTCGAATAAGATATTGTGGTACATTTAGAACCAGTTACTAAATAAACAATTATCGCATCTAGACTCTTCATAAATTTTGGATGTGATTGAGAAAACAACAATGAAAAAGATTTAAGATGAGTTCCAACAAAAATGCAAATTCAAAAATAGACAAACAACAATAAAGTCATATTTTACTAAATTTTCTTAGATATATATGTATATATCTATATATATTTTTAGTTTATTTGATTATTAATTTATAATATTGATGGATCAAATTTTTATATAAGATTTCCAAAAAATATTATTTTATTTTTTTATTGAAATGTGTTATTTTTTATATTGACCCAATTTGGGATATGAAAAAATTATTAATTTATAGATATTAATTTAGAAAAGTTCAACTATAGGTACTTTTTGTATGGAGCTACTACAGATTCTCGACACGTGTCCTCAATACATAGGATACTCACACGTGATGTATATATGATCTCGCACGCACACGATCTTTGACTTATGATCTTTCCTTTATCCCAGTACAAGAGAGTAGTAGTAAACACATGTCGAGAGAGGGACGTTTTACATGCCGACACTTGTCGTTTACTTATTCGTCTTTGGTCAAGCAGGATTACTTATTTGTTAATTTTATTAGTAATAGCTTTAATTAATTACTACAAACAAAGGTGACCGGCATAAACGGAAGCAGTGGGTCCTTGTTGTCTATGCACTGCCCCGCAAAATCTGTGGTTCAAATTTAATAATCGCTTATAGGAATTTGACTAATAAGTCGGTTAATAAGTCGACCATGGTCGAATGGTTGACAAAAAAAATAATAATAATAATTGCTTATAATTAGTGTTTGTTTTCTCTTTTTATTTATTTAATTTTTCATGGTTTTTCTTCATAAAATACTCATTAGTCATTACGAATTTATTATAAGTTTATATAATAATCGCTCCACGAGTATAATAATTTTGTTAGTGATCCACTGATCATCATCGGTCATCTTCTTTAATCATCTTGAATTATGATATGCTGCTGATTCATTTCTATGTTCTTTTCAATATTTGTATCTTTGCTTTAGCAGAAAAGAAAAAATGTTCATACACAACTCTTATTAAAATTTATAATTAGCGGTATAGCGCTAAAATTGTAATGAAAACATGACAAATAGTTCTTTAAAAAAACATTAAATTAGCATATTTCATTATAAATTATAGAAAACGGAAAACTCATAATATTTATCCTGAATTATTAATACGAAGTAAGAACAAACAATAAAACATGGGTACGGTCTTCATTTCATAAGCTTTCTTTATTCGTTGATTTTTTAATAAATAGTTTTTTATTAATAAAATTTTACATAAGTTTTATTTTCAAGAAATGGTGTATGCTTTAATAAGTACTAGGCCTGCGATTTTGGAATTAGCGGTCTAGAACTAAAATTTCAATACACAACGGTTATTTAAAATTTAGAATTAGCGGTCTAGAACTAAAATGAAAACATGAAATCAAATAGCTCTTTTAAAAAGAAAATTTTAAATTAATATATTTCATTGTAAATTATATATACAAACGACAAACTCATAATATTTGTTTTTTGACTTACTAATAAGAAGTAAGAACAAACAATAAAACATGGGTCTTCATTTCATAAGCTTTATTAAGTACTATAAAAAGAAAATTAGTTTGTAACTGATAGAGATTAAGAACCAAAAACTTAAAACTTCTTTAATTAAAAAAATAAAATAATAATTGAGTGTTTTGTTTCTGGTGTTTTTTTTTCTTATGAAGAAAAATGAAATTCCATGCTTTTATAAACTTACTATAATAGCAAAACAAAAATCCTTAAATTCAGCTATAACGAGATGAAAAAATTTTAAAAATGGAAATGTCATGCTTACCTTAGCTTTTTGTTGGCCACGTCTTTCTTTAAAAACACAATGTGTAAAAGATATGATAATTGTGATATGTGAAAGCCTACACTATATAGTGTAGTGTGTAGTAATATATCAATATACACTCATTGTTAGTTTACAACAAATGGATCGGATGCATAGAGTCTTCTTAATTATTCTTATAAATGCCATAAATTGATGTTATAATAAGTCATTTGGGTTAATCAAGGGTACTTTTTAATAATTGTTTACAAATGTTAGAAAACCTTCGAAAATACAATATACATCGTCGCTCCCAAGTTTTTCAATTGTGTACGTGGCATATTCATAGTTTGTTTCTTAAAACTGGAAACTCCAATATATAGCCTACACTCACATTCATAATCTATTAATCTCATATGTAATGACACTTATTAGGATATGTCAATATTCTTAGCTAGATACGAATCTATCGTATTAGGAATACTTTGTGTGTATAAATACTTGTGTTATGAGAATGAATAAACTCAACCTTTTACGGAATATTTCATGGTATCAGAGCGAACCACTTTTTTATCCTAAACACACCGCCGCCGTCGCAAGTATTCTTGCCACCGCCGCTGCTTCTCTTCTTTCTAGCCGCCGCTTCTTTCTAGCTGCCGCTTTTATCTACCCTCTCTTATTCAGTTGTTATGGCTACTGAACAAGTTTCCACGGGACAGCTTGTGTCCACCATTGTCGGACTGACGACTCCGTACTCCCTCAGTGCATCGGATAATCCCAGTTCTCTCATATCCTCTGTTATCTTGCGTGAAGATAATTATCTTGAATGGGCTACTGAACTTCGCAACTCTCACCAAGCCAAACAGAAGCTTGGCTTCATCGATGGCACGATTCCAAAGCTGTCGTCCGATCCTGACCTGAGTCAATGGCTCGCCGCAAACTCTATGATTATCGGTTGGATACCAACGTCGATCGACCCCAAGATTCGCTCTACTGTTTTCTTTGTGTCCGATGTTGCATCTCTTTGGGAGAGTCTTCATGTCCGTTTTTCTATTGGTAATGGCGTTCGCAAACAAGTTTTGAAAGATGAGATCGCTATGTGCAAACAAGATGGTCACTCTGTTTTAGAGTATTATGGCCGTTTGACCAAACTGTGGGAAGAGCTGCAGAACTACAACACCACTCGTGCGTGTAGGTGCGAAGCAGCCCCTGATATTGCCAAAGAACGCGAAGATGATCGAGTCCATCAATTCCTATTTGGTCTCGATCTGCCTCGTTTTAGCAATATCCGTTTTGCAATTTTTGACTGTGACACTTTGCCTTCACTCAACCAGGCTTATGCGCGTGTTGTTCGTGAAGAACAAAATCTAAATGTTGCTCGTTTGAAAGATACTACAAAACCAGAGTCTGTTGGGTTTCACGTCAAGTCCAAAACTCCTCACGTTGTAGCTGTCACCTCTCGTTTCCGTGATCGCTCCACCCTTCATTGCATCTATTGTCGTCGACAAGGCCATGAGAAGTCCGAATGTTTTCTTCTTCATGGCTATCCGGACTGGTATACTGACAATCGTTCGGGTCCCTCTTATCCGATACTAGAGACTCCTCCACCCGTGAGTCTCCTCCTCTGCCTGTTCAACGTGGTGGTCGTCCGGCACAAGATCGTGGACGTGGTCGAGTCAACAGTGCATGTCTCAATCCCATCTCGGACTCTGGCAAAAATGATCAAATTGTCCAACTAATCAGTCTGCTTCAAAGCCTACGCCCTAACACAACTTCTGAAAAATTGTCGGGTAACACTCGTATTACTGATGTTATTATTGACACAGGAGCTTCTCACCATATGACTGGTGATTGTTCGTTATTGACTGATGTTGTTGACATTATACTATATGCGGTTAAGTTTCCCGATGGTCGAGGATCTCGTGCTAATAAACGTGGTGCCTTAGCTTTGAATGACAAATATGTGCTTTATGATGTGTTGTTTGTGCCTGATTTTGATTGCACTCTCATCTCTGTCTTTAAGCTCTTGAAATAGACCAGTTGTATTGCCATCTTTACTGATGCTTTATGTTTCTTGCAGGACCGTTTTACGAGGATTTTGATTGGGAGCGGTGAGGAGCGTGAGGGAGTGTATTATTTTACTGGGTTTCTTGCTGTACAAGTCAACAGAGTTACAAAGGATGTTGCATCTAATGGAGCTTTGTGGCATAGTAGACTAGGACACCCATCTGCAAGTGTTTTACTTTCTTTACCAGAATGTGATACTTCTACTACTAGTCTTAATGATATCAAAAGTTGTGATACATGCTTTTGCGCAAAACAAACTCGCAAGGTTTTTCATGATAGTTCTAATAAAACATTGGATTGTTTTTCTCTTGGTCATTGCGATGTCTGGGGTCCTTATCGCACTCTTTCCACATGTGGTGCTGTGTATTTTCTTACTGTGGTCGACGACTACTCTCGTTCGGTGTGGACATTTCTTATGTCGGAAAAGTCTGAGGTTTCTCGCTTGCTACGTAATTTTTGTGTCACGACTGAGAAACAATTTGGAAAACAAGTTAAAGCCATTCAGAGTGAAAATGGCACCGAATTCATTTGTCTTGCGTCTTTCTTTCAGGACAATGGCATTTTGCATCAGACAAGTTGTGTTGATACTCCACAACAGAATGGTCATGTGGAACGCAAGCATCGTCACATTCTCAACGTTGCTCGCGCTTGTTTATTTCACAGCCATCTTCCAGTTAAGTTTTGGGGTGAAAGTATTCTTACCACCACTCATTTGATCAATCGCACTCCCACACCTGTTTTAAACGGTAAATCCCCTTATGAAGTTCTGTTCGGCAAACGTCCTTCATATGATATGCTCCGCACATTTGGTTGTTTATGCTACGCCCATCATCGAGCTAGAGATAAAGACAAGTTTGGTCCGCGTAGTCGCAAGTGTGTATTTGTTGGCTACCCCTTTGGCAAGAAAGGTTGGCGTCTATTTGATCTTGAGACAGAGCAATTTTTGATCAGTCGAGATGTTCAGTTTCGAAACATGTTTTTCCATTTCTCCAAACAGAGATTGTTATGCCACCCATACCGACTCCTTCTAGTTTCTCGGGCGATGATGATTGGCTTCCTCCGCCCGCGTTCATATCACCTTCCCCGATGGTTCTTGATGATACGTTATCTCCGGAGATTGTTCTTTCACCGTCAGTACATATTGTGATTCCGATTACAATGCTTGTCCTTGCACACGTCGTTCACTCTCTGCGTATGTGGTCTACTTGGGTGATTCCCCCATCTCTTGGAAGACTAAGAAACAAGATATGGTCTCTAGTTCCTCCGCTGAAGCAAAATACCGTGCCATGGCTTACACCCTTAAGGAAGTTAAATGGCTTCGAGCATTATTACATACATTTGGTTTTGCACATCCGCATCCCATTCCGTTTTACTGCGACAGTCAAGCGGCCATTCACATCGCTGCAAATCTTGTCTTTCACGAACGCACAAAGCATATCGAGTCGGATTGTCATTAGGTTCGCGATGCTGTCCAAGCTGGTCTCATCACCACGACACATATTTCTACTACCGACCAAGTTACTGATATTTTTACCAAAGTTTTGCCCAGACCGTTGTTTGACTCTTTATTGAGCAAGTTCGGTGTTTGAAATTTGGAAGCACAAACTTGAGGGGAGGTATTAGGATATGTAAATATCTTTATGTCAATATTCTTAGCTAGATATGAATCTATCGTATTAGGAATACTTTGTGTGTATAAATACTTGTGTTATGAGAATGAATAAACTCAAACTTTTAAGGAATATTTCAACAGTAATGTAATGTAAATATATAAATATAATGTATGTAAAGTAACGTTACTACGAGAGAATAGTTTTTGTATTTAGAAGAGACAAAAAAAAAAGAGTACCAACCAAAAAAATAAAAGGAGTGGGAGACAAGAGGGTGAAAAAATGTGGTATAACAACAGGACGGTGACGCATGATGTGAAAGAAAGGAAGAGCGGGTGATGATGGAGTTAGGTGACAGGCATGTCAACAGTGAAGCTGCAAAGCCTGATTTGTTTGGTTTCCCTTCTCTCTTTAAGCGTGCTTCTTCCAACGTGTCACCTTTGATGATGACCTTCTTCTTCAATACACTTCTTTCTAATTTACATGTTATTGTTATTATTTGTGTCTCATTCCTCTCGATCGTTTCCACACTGATTGTGTTCTTAGAATTTTGGTCGTCGTGCAATCGCCTCACTAAATGTTACTATTTCAACTCGATATCTTAAGTCAATATTTGCATAACTTTGGATATGTATATGATTATATGTAACAATGTGTAACAAATAGACCTAGTCTTCATCGTCATCATCGACATGGTAAATTGATAAACTGCATATATTTCGTGCATTATATATATATATATATTAAAGTTTTCTTATAGGTTTTACTATATGAATAATTTAATTATTTGACCATTCAATCATTTAACAAAACAAATCAAGGAGTAGTTAGTAGTAAATAATTATTTTCACTTGTTAACTGTGGTAAATTCATAATTTTCACCCCTTGAATAATTAATGCTCTGTCTTACTTTTCTCAACCCATTGGTAATTTTTTTTTGGAAATATGCATATTTTTAGACAGACAAATTTTAAACAGATACCTGGTCCCATAACTATTGAAACTCAGATTATATAGAAAAAGTTAATTAAATTCAATAGGTATTTTAGACCACTCAGCCTCTTCAATATTGGATGGTCCCATTTCTATTATAATCAAAATCATAACCCAAAAAAAATAAAAAATAAATCTGTTTTATTCTTGAATTACTTTGATAATTTTAATAATCGATACTATACTTATTGAAAAAACATATAATAATATTTGTAATAAAAAATAATAAACACACGCATGTTATTTGTGGACTTTTTTTTTTGTAATACTATTGTATATTTTTTCTAAGCTTCTTTACAAACCAGAAACCTGAAACCATGTTACCTGTAACAACGACATGTATTTATTATTATATCTCCGTGAATATCTAACGACTGAGAGTCTCTCTCACTTACTCACTCTCAACCGTCAGATCTTCTTACTGTAGTCCACACCGCATGCAAACAAAACTTGATTCATCCTTAATGCCCATGCTTTTGTGATTTATTACGAAAACTACCACTCCTTCCATGTTTTTTTTTTTTGTTTTTTCTCTTCTTCTTGATTCTTGAACACTGCGCTTTTTGTTAGCTTTTTTCTCTCTGGTTTATTTTCCATGGAAGGACCTTGAGCTCTGCTTCTCTTCTCTCGTCAAAGTTCGTGTCTTTTTTTCACTATACACTCACTCTTTCTCTCTCTCTCTCTCTCGTTTATTTGATCTTCTATTGTGTTCTTCGTCTTCTCCTTCTCTCTCAAGGTACTAGTTTCAACTTTTATGTACAAGAACTGTTTTTGAAATCTGCTTCTGTAGTTTGAATTTCAATCTGGGTTTGTTTCTTTTGTTCTCGTAGCTTCTGTGGATTCATAATCTGGGTTTACTTTTTTTTGTTTTCTCCTAAAGTAAGTGTTTTAGTTGTGATTTTGAGCTGAGTACATTTTTGGGGAAAATGCAGAGGAAATTAGGGCACAAAATTGTTGTTTCTCTGCTTTTTGTTTCATGAAAAGTGATTAATTTTGGGGTAGATGAGTTCTGGGGACGAAAAGGTTGAATTTGGACTATGAATCCTAGGTTAAAGTTTCTAACTTTATTTTACTTGTTAAGCAAATTTGACCCAATTCTTCTTTAGCTGAAACCATAGTTTTTTTTTCTGGGTTCTTCTTGACTCTGAACCAGTGATCTATGTCTTCTATTTAGCAGCTTTTGCCTTTTTGTAGTTTAGATTGTTCTAGAAAATAGTGATATTTGGTGCTTGAGCTTTGTTGAGATTGTGAATTCTGTTCATGCAAATGCAGATTTATGTGAAATTAGTTTGATTTTGTGTTGTTGTTTTGTTGTTGTTGTGATGCTAAGCAGATAAAAACAAAGTCCTGCAAAAACTTGAGATCTGATGTCTTATCGATTACTAAGTGTGGATAAGGAGGAACTGGATATATCACCACCTGGTTTGAAAGTACGTAACTACTTTGGCCTCTCTGATTGCTCCTCTGTTGATAGCTCAACCATTCACAACCGTGTTCAAGATGGTGAGAAGACGAGCAATCTCAATTTCAAAGCTACAGAGCTGAGGCTAGGTCTTCCTGAGTCTCAATCCCCCGAGAGAGAAACTGATTTCGGTTTGCTAAGCCCGAGAACACCTGATGAGAAACTTCTCTTCCCACTGCTACCTTGTAAAGACACTGCTGCTTCTGCTACTACGGAGCACAAGAATGTTGTTTCTGGAAACAAAAGAGGATTCGCTGACACTTGGGACGAGTTTTCGAGTGTTAAAGGTTCTGTTCGACCAGGAGGAGGAATCAACATGATGCTGTCGCCAAAAATTAAGGATGTCCCTAAGAGTATTCAAGAAGAAAGATCTCATGCTAAGGGCGGTTCGAACAATGCACCAGCGGCCAAGTGTGTAACGGTTTATGAGTTTTATGGTTTGTTAATGACTCAAGGCTGAATCTTGTGGTAACCTATCTATTGTTTACAGGGCACAGGTTGTTGGTTGGCCTCCAATCAGATCATACAGGAAGAATACAATGGCTTCTTCTACTTCGAAGAACACTGACGAGGTTGATGGGAAACCTGGTCTTGGTGCTTTGTTTGTGAAAGTGAGCATGGATGGTGCTCCTTATCTGAGAAAGGTCGACTTGAGGACTTACACTTGCTATCAACAGTTGTCTTCTGCACTTGAGAAAATGTTCAGCTGCTTCACTCTTGGTGAGAATTTTCTATGTATTAAAGCAAATTCTTGGTTAAATTGTCAAAAGAAATGAACAAAAAAGAAAGTGATTTCGTGTTTGTCTGTGATCTCAGGTCAATGTGGACTTCATGGTGCTCAAGGGAGGGAACGAATGAGCGAGATCAAACTGAAGGATCTCCTTCATGGATCAGAGTTTGTGCTTACTTACGAAGACAAAGACGGTGATTGGATGCTTGTTGGAGATGTCCCGTGGGAGTAAGCTTCTCTTGAACTCGTATCTTTAGTGACTTTAGGTTTTTGTTTCTGCTCAAACGTTGAATGAATTCTTGTTAAAACCTATTTGCAGGATATTTACTGAAACATGCCAGAAACTGAAGATCATGAAGGGCTCTGATTCTATTGGGTTAGGTAAGCCATTTACTTTGACAACATCATTCCCCTTAATATGAATACATACTCTGTGGCTCACTCTATTTAGTGTTGATTTCCATGGTCTCAGCTCCAGGTGCAGTGGAGAAATCGAAGAACAAAGACCGGGTTTGAAACAAAGAAGCTCAAGACCTAAAAACACTATGCACAGTTCCAATGTTTAAGTCTTATTTACTGATGTTTGAAAACTCTTTAGTATTTTACTAATTTATGTTGTAAGACTTTGGAATTTCTTATTTGTGTGTGTGCTTGTTCAGAACAAATACATTCTTCTTATGTGTGTTGCTTCTACCTTCTTCTTATTTGGAATCTCCAAGACTTTTTTCTCAATAGTTTAAATCGAAGACCAACTCTTACTTTTTGTCTAATTTTACGCAAAGTTTTGATTTGTTTATTGGTAGTACAAAAGTCTCTAAGTGATAATTAGGATAAAAGTTGGTTATTGAATATTGATGGGTAATCCTGTATATAAAGAGCCTTTTATCACACAAAGTGGAATCTCAAATGATGGTTTCTTCTACGTGTAAAACAAGAAATTGTGTAAATCTAGATTACCTTTAGACTAATCCCAATTATTTATCTTCTACAACTTTCTTACGAGAGTTAATCATATATTAGAAAAATAACATGTTGACTAAATATCTAAATTTTTGACATACCATCTCTCTTATATATGGCCTTTAGTGCTCCAAAATTTATCCATTCAATTTTTTTTTATAGCAAAGTTTGTTAAACTGAAACCAACTTTTGTTTTTACATCTAAGGTTATGTGTTTATTTTTCTTATAATTCTATTAACTTGATACATTTACACAAACTAATGTGATTGCTACAAGAAGAATATATAGTTCTCACTGTATATGGAGTTAAATTTTGGTTCTAAAGTGTTACTATTCATATTCTGATTTTTTTATTCCCTTTAAAAAGAAGAATATAATAATATTTTTTGATATTTCGACATCAGTTGTCAAATTAAGAGTCTTATCACATGTGGTAAAGTGGTTCTAAGTGAGTTTGTGGTTAGTGCACTTCATCATTGACTTTTATTTCTAATTTTGATTTGTTTTGCAATTCGTAAGAACAATTATCAAACACATTTCTTTTTTTTGTCAACATATCAAGTATGTCTTGTTAATGCTTTTCTTCCATACGAACCACTAATTTCTTTTATCAACTTGACTTAACCAAAATATTTAATTTTAGTAGTTGTAACTTGTAACACACAAAAAAATAGTTTTTACAAGTAGGAGATTGTTGTATCACAATATATAACTTTTAGTAGTTCTTTATACCAAGTATTGAATTGTTCTTGGGGTATATTAAACGTTAGTGGGATAGTAAGAATATTGGTCCCAATTTATACCATTCGAAGATGTGATGGCTCTAGTCCTCACCCTTCAACATGCAAAAACCAAACATTTAATGAATCACAACCTTGAGTGAATTCAATAAGATTCTTTATCATACGTTTCCCAACTTCTAGATTGTAATAAATAGGTTTTTTTTCTGGTTACACGATGTGATAATCGTTTGGCACATAGATTTGCTAAATTCAGTCTTTAACATGCTTATTTGTACCCAGTTTAGTCGATTTAAATTGATATACATGGAAATATCGTTTTTTTCTTTTTCTTTTGTTCACCTACATGGAAATATCAATTTTATGCAATTCTTTACATATGAAAAAATCTTATATATTGTTTTAGTACTAAACTAACTTATTGAGATGGAAAGTTGTTTAGGCCATGTAATTTATATATATCTTACCGATCAAAACTCAGCAATTGAAAGCTTACCAAAAGAAATTAAAAAAAATAATTAATATCAAAATTACAGTATATTGCCAAACAAAAGTTTTGTTTGGTTTTTAACCCGTTGGAAAATTCTATGTTTTGTCGTTATTTTTGATCATTCAATGAATTTTAAAATAAAAACATTCAGTCAACATATTTATTAATATGGGGACGGATCTTGGACAAGTTATTATTGGGTGCAAAGTTTAATATGGAGGAAGCAAACTCGTAACCTCATTCAAATACTTTGTCTAATTTTAAAAATAGATTTATTTATAAGTTGGTGGGTGCAACTCCCCCCTAGATTTTCAAAATATCAGGTTATTAACTCAATTATTTTTTTCCAATATCCTGATAATAATAATACATAGTTATGGTTACTATTTTAATAAATAACCATTTTAATGGACCACAACATAAAAATATAATCGCCTTAATTAATAACTAATCATGGATCGGTCCATATCATATGGTCTGTCTCCCAAAACCTTTCTTCTACTTAAGCTATGTTTTAAGTCAAATTATTCTTATTATATACACTCAAACGAACCACTATCTTTAAATTTTATAACTCTCTACTCATTGCACTCATTATTTTAAGCATACCCGATCACAAAAACACATTTAAAAAAAAATTAATTTTGTTCATTTCATCAAATTTAGTTCCTATTCCTATATTTTATATATGTTTAAGATTGATACAATTTTGTTAGAAGACAGAAGAATAAGATATTAGATACGAATAATTTCCTATATTATTCAAATATTTGGTTTGACCATGTCTATGTCTTTTTGTCTGAAATTCATATATACATGTAATTGAGTGTATATATTATTCGGCTATACAATTCTGAATTATCTGATTAACGCACTGATTATGAGAAGCTTCTCAGTTCTCATCTTTCAAATATGGTGGAATCTATAACTTACAAGCTAGACATTCAACAAGTCCATCTCAGAACTATTTGTAGATCATGATTTTTTTAAAAAAGATATATTTGGTGTAGCGAAAATTTATTTTTAAAATAATGCAATCCAATCTATTTATATGCATTAAAAAAAATTGAGTTATGTTTAAATGCTCTAGTTACAAGTCTTGCACCCTATGAGATAAATATGTCTCTGATCACATCCAATATATGAAGAGAGAATATGTGATATTTAATTATGATTCTAGAGACCTACCAAAATCATAGACATATATGTAATATATACTGCATATTGGATACATACTAGTCTATGCTTATTTGGTATAATATGGATTCGAATTACCAAAGCGGATAAAGTAGATCAGAGAAAACAAGCTAGGGTGCCTTAATTTGGTACATTTTCTTTGATCTCTACGGTATTATGATAAACAATGTATTGAAATATAGTACTTATGGTATTGATTTACTTAGTATATGTCATATGTGGGCATTCCAATACATATATAGTTAGTATAATTTATTATACATTTGTAAATTTAAATTGCATAACCGTACCATACTATGGCCTATACTTTTTAGTATTATATACAGAAGTATGTACGAGATAATGTTATTGATTGTAAATTAAATTAGCTTACGGTGTCTTTTCTTTTTGTTAAGGAACTAGTTGTAATATGTAAACTAGGTAGGTGTGTAAAAAAGAAAAGAAAAAAATACAATATATTATGGTATATAATGGACATTTTTTTATTGTTGTTTTACTAACATAGTTAGAGTGGTCTAATATTATTTTGAAACATGATTGTATCAAAGTTTTAAAACGACCTGAATTTTTTTAATACTATCTATTTTTTAATTTATTTTTCGGTGAAGCACATGGAGCCGGATTAGAAAACACACAAAATCTTGTGCAACATACGTATAGGGAATGTGCAACATTTGCTTCGATTTCTTTATAAAAGAAACAAAACATTTGCTATGATTGAATAATGAATAGAGTATTAGGAGAAATATTCCCAACAATATTTTTGGTTGTTATCAAAATACAATAACTTAGGTTTGTGATCATTAAACGTTAATCCTTATTTATTTTTATTTCTTTTTTGGACAAAGAAACGTTAATCCTTATTAAGGGCGAATATAGCTAAGTAGAACGAAGCCTTGTTGAATGAGATCGTCGTGGTAGAAGATAAGCTATATATATATATATATATATATATATATATATATGTCCTTTCTGGTCATTGATAAGAAGTTCAAAATTGGATTGGTATTGCTGGTGCCATAATATAACTTTTTAGTTGGCACAAAATTTACTACGGTCGAGCACAACAATGCAATCATAAATTAATAAGTTAAAAAGAAAAGAAAAACAAGTTTTTTCCGTTTGACGTTCGGAATAATTGACCACCACAAAAACTTCGATTTGCATGAAATTATGAAAATAATATGTTTTGTATGTTTCGAAACGCAAGAAACCAAAATAGCCATAATAGTAGTGAAAGTGTAATTAGTTTAATTATGAAAGTATCTCAAGACTACACATCTCTATTAATATCTGTCTGGTCTAGGAACATACTACAAAATAGCCAAACACGTAGGTATGCATGCAATTGTACGTTAAAAGCTGTAACAAAACAGACAAACAAACAAAAAAGGTTAAGGGGGAAAAAAAAAGTGATAAATAAATAAATACCAATTAAATCGTTGAGATAGGGATAAAGATAAATGAAAACGAGCCGACCCATTACAAAACAACTTAATAATAAAAGTAACACAAAAAAAGTACAGAGACTAAAACAGTAGCTATGGTTTTGTTTTGGCGTCTCTGTGCTGTAATAAATTGGTTCTGGGGATCTTCGTCCTTATCTCCCATGCCATTCACTATCAAATTGATACATTTATTGATGCCT
>NC_025691.1:26908388-26928795 GCF_000633955.1 Camelina sativa
ATTGATGATTTTTATAAGTCGTAGGTCGACTTTTGTTTTTATATGATAGTAACACTTATGTCCTTTGGAGATTTGTATTTTAGAATTGCTTTTTGATTTATTTATTTGTGTACCCTTTTGTCGACAATAACAAACTCGTGTACCCTATCTTTACAGAGTTTTACTTTGTAGTTTTCACCTTTTTACACATACAAGTTTTTTAAAACTTTTATTCAGAATTATATAGACAATTTTGTACGTATTATTTTCACTAAGATTACCTCTGTTTCAGCATAACAGGCAGCAGCAATTACAGTAGAATAACTAAAATTACAGTCTCCGAATCCAATTGTTGTTTTTCAACCATTAAACTAAGACTACCATGAGTTAGTTGTGCATAGCAAATTAGTTGTGTTGGGGGGAAAAATAATAATAATAGACCATTCATTCATCACCTATAAGGCTTTAACATTTATTTACTGCATCTACCGTTATTATCATTACTGTACTACAATACGTTACTAGTATTACCTCAGTTTCAGCATTATATATAGCTAGCAGCAAATAATAAAGATCTGAACAAATGTAGTTGGGGTATTGTTATGGTGGTGGCAACATGTCTATTTTTATTTTTATTTATCTGTTCACCAGGTGATGGCTTATCGGATCAACACTTGATTCGAACATTAAATGTTTTACATGGATCGATGATAATAAACAAGTGAAATGGCTCACATCCATAGACCACCGATCCAATAATCAAGTAATCTATCTCTATCTATCGATCTATGCATAATGCATTTATACATTCACTGCACTGTATTAACCCAATCATATATATTTGCCCATCTACTAACATTTAATTCCGTCAAAGATCCAACAGTGTTTTACAAAAAACGGTCAAATGTAACACATGATTCTCCTATTCTACATGAGACGGGACTTTTACGAAATCGAAAATTGTGAGTTTTTTTTCTCTTACCAGCTACGAAACTAGACTGATCGGATCGGTAGGTGTTTTTTTTTTTTTTTTTTTTANTTTTTGTCAAACACAAGTATGATTCGTCAACTGTTCGTTTTATTAAAGCTTCGAATGAATGATAATATCTTCCGGGTGAGGTGAGATTGGGAATTGAAAGTGAGAACAATGTGATAAAAAAAACAAGAGATTAGTTAGAATCGTGAATAGAGACGTACGTGACTTAGATGCGATGCGGTTATATCATATTTTTGAATGACCAAATGATTTGAGTGTGATTTGAAAACAAAATTAGCAAAATTTGCTATTCGGAGCCTAAAACAATCTTGTATATATTTTATCTTCTTAGTTTTAAGATTAGAAGCTAAACAAGCTTCATTAGTATATTTCGGAGTTATTAATTAATCTATTAGTTATTTAGAAATTAAATACAGCATATAAGATATAAGAGAAACAAATTATTTGCATGATGTTACCGAATATAGTTCATGCATGTGTTTATATATATATTTGTTGTAGTTTTATTACATATACCATTATCGAATAAACTAACAGTCGCATATTGATAAATATTTGTAAAAAAAAAAACATAATTAAGAGAGATATTTAGCACACATACCCTATTTTAAATTGGTTTTAGTATCAGCTTGTGTAGGCTGTAGCCCATAAGTTTAAAATTATAACTGTTTTATTTTCATATATTAAGACTTTGGTGCTAAACAAGCTGCTTTATCTCTTAAAAGGTTAAAAAATATCAGTGGGGGATAAAAGAAATATAATTAGGTGCTAAACAAGCTGTTTTATTTTCTCTTAAAAAGGTTAAAAATATCAGTGGGGGATAAAGCCCATCAGTTCATGTTTTACAAAGATCAATACCGAAATCAATCATTTACTTATAATTAACCTTAGCTAGAGAAAGAAAAAAAAAAAGTAATTACACAAATGTAGTAGTAACTTTGAAAAAAAGTTACAGCTTTTAGCTGGTCAGTCAATTTTTATAAATCTATAAAATAAAATATCAAAGATAATCCCAATATCCAAATCTTCCACTATAATTGAAAAAAAAAAAAAAAATACACCTTTTTAAAATTCAACCTCTCCTCCCACCATCTCTCTCTCTCTCTCTCTCTGCAAATTCTCAGTTTCTTCTTTATAATCTTCTGTTTCTTTTTTATCAGATAACCAAAAAAATCTCAGTCTCTCTAACAACAACAAAATATGATAAACGGCTGGAGAAGAGCTTTTTGCACTTATATACCCAAAGAAACTACCCAATACAACAACGACGTCGACGATGATGATTCACCGGAGACTCATCGTTTCCGCCACAAATCAACTTCTCGGTTTGGTTTTTTTTCAACTCCTTCCACTCCTCGTTCTGATTCATCCAACACAGGGACTTACAGCCTCCGTTGTCGTACTTCATCAGCCACCTCCGTCGCCACCCCTACTCCGTCTCTTCCCGGAACTCCCAAGCTTAAGTGCAAAACCACCACCACCGGAGAGTTTACCACAACCCAGAGAAACAGAAGCCTCGTCTCTCTTTTTACACCTTCTTCTTCTTCTCCTCTCTCTCCGGCGAGCTTCTCCCTTCTCAAATCCAAACTCCGATTCAACAAAGTAAGAACAACTTTTAATTAATTTTTGTAATTTTTGATTTTTTTTAATCTTTTTGATTTTAGCTAATTGTTTTGAGTTTGGGTTTTGAGCAGAGTAGTGGTGGTAGCAGCAGCAACAAATGTGGAATCTGTTTACAGAGTGTGAAGTCAGGCCAAGGCACGGCGATTTTCAAGGCGGAGTGTTCCCACACGTTTCATTTTCCTTGCGTTACCTCACGCGCCGCCGCGAATCTTAACCGGCTTGCTTCTTGTCCGGTTTGCGGATCTGAGATTCTAAATCACGCTAAACCGGAATCTCAAATCAAACCGGAAATTAAGAACAACAACAACAAGAACAAGTTTCTCAGAGTTTACAACGACGACGAAGCTTTGATTTCATCTCCGATATCTCCCGCCGGATTCCACACCATACTCGAATCCGACGAAAACGAAGACGGTGAGTTCAGTGGATTCTCCGTTAGTACTCCGTCACCTTTAACGGCGAAATTGTTGACGGATCGTAACATCGACGTTAAGCTCTCACCGGAATCTGCCGTCGTTGCGTCGGGTAAAGGCTACGAGACTTTCTCTGTGGTCATGAAGGTGAAATCGCCGCCCTTTCCGACGGCGCGTGGATCTGCGCGTAGAGCTCCGGTGGATTTGGTAACTGTTTTAGACGTGAGCGGGAGAAATTCCGGTGAGAAATTGGAGACGATGAAGCGGACGATGAGGATTGTGATTTCGAGTCTGAGGGATACGGATCGTTTGTCGATCGTCGCGTTTTCGTCGAGCTCGAAACGGTTATCGCCGCTACGGAGGATGACGGCGAACGGGAGAAGATCTGCGCGGAGGATCGTGGATATCGTCACCGTTCCAGGCTCCGTCGCCGGAGAAGGGATGAGTGTGAACGACGCGTTGAAGAAAGCGGTTAAGGTGTTAGAGGATCGCCGGGTGCAAAACCCTTTTACCACCGTCTTCGTTTTAACGGACCGTCAAGCCCATCAAGCGGCCCAATTAGCCCATTCTAAAATTCCCGTGCACACCATATGGTTTAACCGCGCGTTTCCCGAGGACGCGTTTGCAAGGAGCATCAACGGTTACTTGAGTTTGTCGGTTCAAGATCTCGGGTTAGAGCTCGGGTTAGTTTCCGGGTCGGGTCAAGGAGAGATCACTTCTGTTTACTCCCTTATGGGTCGACCCGCTTGGCTTGGAACCGGTTTAATCCGGTTAGGTGATATGTACGCGGAGGAAGAAAGAGCGTTGCTGGTTGAAATCAAATTACCGGTTAACAGTTCCTTAACCGGTAGTAGATCTCACAAAATCATGACCGTTCGATCTCGTTACGTGGACCCAACAACTCAACAAACAAGAAACCCCGAAGATCGCGCGCTTTTAATACCCACTCCAATAACCGTACAATCATCAACAAATCCTAACATCTCACGGCTCCGAAACCTCCACGTAAGCACTCGAGCCGTGGCGGAGTCTCGTCGGCTGATAGAGCGTAACCATTACTCGGGAGCTCAGAGACTGCTGACCTCAGCTAGAGCTTTGCTTGTGCAGCACGGTTTGAGCACGAGCGATGTGTGCATACGTGGCTTGGATGCTGAGCTAGCGGATCTTAACGGTCTGAGAGGAAGACACGTGGCGACATCGGAGAGTTTGGAGTCACTTACTCCGACGTCGGCTTGGAAAGCGGCGGAGAGGTTAGCTAAAGTGGCGATGGTGAGGAAACATATGAACAGAGTCAGTGACTTGCATGGGTTCGAAAACGCTAGATTCTAGTTTTTTAAAATAATTATTATAAATATATTTTCCTTGGATTATTTAGGTTAAGAACTTTGTGTAATGATCTGATACAAACAAATAGTGTGGTGCATAAATAATAAGTTTGGAATAGATATTTTATACAATTGAGTCAATTATGTGATACATTTCTCACCTTAAAGTTGATTATACAAATTTTTAGGGACGTTGCATTAGGTTTTTTACCTAATCAGTTTAAAAAATCACATACTCCCTCCGTTTCATAATATATGATGTTTTAGAGGTTTTTCTTTGTTTCATAATATAAGATGTTTTCAACTTTTAAGTAACTTTTAGATTACTTTTATATTTTCTTATTATTTATTTTATGCGGTCTTATTTATGATTTGTTGAACTTTTTTAAAGTGGTTATTTATTAATCTGCGTGCTTTCACTCAAAACATCTTATATTTTGAAACGGAAGGAGTATAATATAATACAATGAACTATTTCTATCTATGAGACACCATTTTTATTCTTTTGGGATAAACATACTAAATGTATCTCTCAATCAATTTTCAAGATATCCTATCATCATATATAATTTTGTAATAGCAGAAGCAATGGATGTATAGTTTTTATTAGCAATGTGATGATGACTACAAAACATTTGTGCTTTTTGAATTTTGATACTAGAAATTTTAAGAAGATGAATACAAGAACAACATGATTATAATGTACAAGTATGAAACATCAAATGCTAAATCTTACAAGCTTTTGAGAAAGACGACATGTAGTAAATGATTAAACATCAATGTGGAATGAATAGGTGATTTCCTTTGAATGAAATACAAGTAGAGCTCTACAATTCCTTTCGTGTTTGTTGTAATCTTGTAGGCATTTAAAATGGTTTTTAACATTCATTAATCATGAACATGATATTATATTTTCTTTTTCACTTAATTACTTTTTATAATAAGAATTTTAATATTGTTTTGCTTTAATAATTATGTAAAGTTAAACTTTTAGCCAGAGCATATATTCTATGTGTACTTCTTCATAATGGGTAGTACATTATAAATACTAAAATGTAGTCAAAAATCGAGATGTAGCCTTTTCGCGGCTACACACTAATTAAATTCGTTGTATCCAAAAACTCGATGGTCAACAAATTATTTTATAAGCAATACAATAAACTAGAAATAACACAATTCTATGGAGAAACCTTATTAATATGATTGCAGTGCTAATTTGAGGATATCATTTTAACGGCGGAATTTGTCTCTTTTTTGTTTGCCTGTTTGTCTCTTTATAGGCTTTTCAAATGATAATTCATATAGTAGTACTATGATTGTTAATGTCACCTCTCGTATGAGTGTCCCTTTGCGTTACGCACAAGATGCATCATCATCATCATATTTTCGCAATTGTATATAGCAATTAATCGCTATAGATACTTGTTTAGAAAAATTCACTAGGTGCTGTTCCTTTGATGTGTTAGATGCAGTATTTAGATGCAGATATAGGTTATTGTTTGTTTAGTCATAATTAAGAAATGAACTAAATGTAATATCTGGATTCGTTTTAAAAACTCATCCAAAAAAATTTGAAATTCTGGATGAGATTTTTGTGAGAGTTTGGCTACAGTAAACTCATCCAAACATTATAAATGACTAAAATACCCCTAATTTTAATTCCCATAAATTCTAACATTTACAAACCCTAAATTCTCTCTCGAAGCTCGACTCTATTGTACGAGCTCTGTTTCGTTCTCCAACCACAAGACCTCGACTCCATTGTAGAAGCTCCACCATTGCTCGAATCCATTGCTTGCAGCTTCGTTTCGATTCTCCACCATAGAAGAAGCTCGCAGCTCTGGTTCCGATTCTCCAGCTCACAGAACTCGTAAGTCTTTTGTTGTTGATGGTTTGATTTTTTTTTTCAATTCGTGTTGCAGCAGAAGCAAACTGTTGATTTTTTCCACTTGGGTGTTTATGAAACCATGAGATAGAGCTCTTGTTCTTATGAATTTTGCTATCTCTGATTTTTTCCATTTGGGTGTTTATGAAACCATGAGATTTAGCTTAGAGGTTTTGAAGAGATGTGTTATCTATGATATTTTCCATTTGGGTGTTTATGAAACAATGAATTTAGCTTGTGTTCTTAAGAGATTTAGCTTGTGCTCTTAAGAGATTTGCTATCTATGAATGAGGTTTGTGACTTTACTTATTTCAAATGCAGATTGTGTAATCAAAGAATAAACGATGACATCTAAACCAGGCAGTGATGTAAGTATCCTCTTCTACTTCTCTACAACTTATGTTTGTGATTTATGATCCGATTTATGTGTCTTCAGTTGTAGTTAGTATGGTCTTTGTGATTTGTGATTGCTTTATGTGTTTATACTCTACTATGTTTAACCTTTGCCTTATGTATCTTGTGATGGGTTTGTGATTTGTGATTGCTTTATGTGTTTATACTCTATCTATGTTTAGCCTTTGTCTTATGTATCTTGTGATGGGTTTGTAATTTGTGATTGATTTGTGGTTTAGAATCTAATATGGAGTGATGAACAAAGCCGTTTTTGGTGTTATTTTAGAAACAAAATACATGCTNTGAATCCATTGCTTACAACTTCGTTTCGATTCTCCACCATAGAAGAAGCTCGCAGCTCTGGTTCCGATTCTCCAGCTCACAGAACTCGTAAGTCTTTTGTTGTTGATGGTTTGATTTTTTTTTTCAATTCGTGTTGCAGCAGAAGCAAACTGTTGATTTTTTCCACTTGGGTGTTTATGAAACCATGAGATAGAGCTCTTGTTCTTATGAATTTTGCTATCTCTGATTTTTTCCATTTGGGTGTTTATGAAACCATGAGATTTAGCTTAGAGGTTTTGAAGAGATGTGTTATCTATGATATTTTCCATTTGGGTGTTTATGAAACAATGAATTTAGCTTGTGTTCTTAAGAGATTTAGCTTGTGCTCTTAAGAGATTTGCTATCTATGAATGAGGTTTGTGACTTTACTTATTTCAAATGCAGATTGTGCAATCAAAGAGTAAACGATGACATCTGTACCAGGCAGTGATGTAAGTATCCTCTTCTACTTCTCTGCAACTTATGTTTGTGATTTGTGATCCGATTTATGTGTCTTCAGTTGTAGTTAGTATGGTCTTTGTGATTTGTGATTGCTTTATGTGTTTATACTCTACTATGTTTAGCCTTTGCCTTATGTATCTTGTGATGGGTTTGTGATTTGTGATTGCTTTATGTGTTTATACTCTATCTATGTTTAGCCTTTGTCTTATGTATCTTGTGATGGGTTTGTAATTTGTGATTGATTTGTGGTTTAGAATCTAATATGGAGTGATGAACAAAGCCNTGTTTATTTAAATTTTATAAAAAAAATTATTTAACTATAAACATAACCAAAATCACTAAACCACAAAATGAAGGGTATTTTGGTTATTTTCATGTATTGTATCTAGATATCTATACCAAATTACAAAACAAACATAATTTGTTCTAAATACAATTTCTGGATGAATTAAACCAAAAACACAAACGAACAATATCTGGATGTTGCGTCTAGATACTGCGTCCAGATACTAAATCCAAATATTGCGTCTAGATCACGAAACGAATAGCACCTAGGTAGATCGATTTTTCGGTCATATCTATATATTAACATATAAACTCATTAGATAGATACTTGGAGTAGTTTTATCCAAAACTAAGTAAAGAAGATTTTCAACTTCTTAGATAGACTAATTCTTGTAGAGAAACCCCATAATTTACTAGTTGGTTATGTGAACGTTCAACCCAAGATATGAGATATTTACACATGGCAACTTTTTAGATAATGGAGGTTTAAACTAAAGTCGGTTAAATTGTTTTCATTTTATTCGCCCGACTATGTACCAACTTCTAGAAGTTCGAAAAAAAATCATGTAACACTGGTCAAACAGTGAGAAAGAGAATAAAAGGCGAAAACAAATTATTCACTTAGTGGGAAGTATATGTTTTTGGTACGTTTAATTTGGATAGCGATGGTGCGTTCCACTAAAGGGATGCAATAATGGTACGCACGGCTATATCTAAAAGTTCATGTCATATCCAAACAAACAAGTCTTAAGATTTAATTTCATTTTAAAGTATCAAGAGATCCTTAGTTATTTAGTATATATATACACGGACAAGTATTAAATTTAGTATAGACCAAAAGGCAAAAAGTAATTCACAAATTTATGTTAGTGGAGAGTTTTGAAATGATCAACCGGACAAAATGAGTCTAAAATAATTATCTTAATTAATAACCTTTTTTAATTTATTATAATATAATATACTTTAGCCATATGAATATCATTAAGCTCTCTCCAAACATCAAGAGCTTTGAGCCTTGGGGTTGTAACATTTGTATTCTTTTGACACCTTCAGCTTGGGCCTTGCGTCGGCTACATCCGTTTGAAAGATGAATGTGGCCGTAGATCTTTGTTTTACAGTCAAGTGTTCAAATTTACCGAGGATTTTATCTTGGCAAGGTTCAAAGTTGGTGCTGTCATCCAAAGTTCAAAGACTAGGAGAAAAAAAGACCATACGTGTGTACAGAGAACTATAACTTTTATACACAAACCCAAACATTTTTCTACAAAAAGATCATTGATTTTTTAAAAAACAGAGCTCATATTGAGACAAAAAGATCATGATCCCAAACATTTTTTCTAACTTCTTTAAGAAATGTAGCATAAGAAGTTGTGAAAGAGAGTTATAAGAGTACTACTCTAAAAATAGAGCTGTTTACATTGGGAAGGATCTACCTCTGTTGGACAATAAGGACACTTGAACGACTTTGCTCCATTCCTCGACATCCTGTTGATAGTCTGGTTGGAAATGACATGACCGCAACTCATTCTCATCGGCGGATTATCTTCACTCGAGTGTTCTTTAGAGACAGGACAGACAAAGACTGAGTGGAAACGATACTCTTCAGGGAGTTTCACAGGTACAAGAAGTTGCTCCATTGTTTGCCATTCTTTCCTTTTCTCTGGCAGCAAGTTCAAGTATTTCAAAAACGTCGGTAAAACTTCTGAACCAGCTGCAAGTGTTACAACTAAAGGACTCTCTGATGATTCACCGAGTAGGTTGCAGTATTGTTGGGTTAGATCCTTGGCAGCGTTGGTCCATAACGCGGGCGAGAGGAACTCTGCGTATGGGGATTTATCGAGGTTTCTGTTCCATAAAAGAGAGCCCATGAGTTTCTGGATCTCTGGGAAACATCTATCTGAATATGCAGTGATGTGTTTCCTCGCGTAGTTGATAGCTTCTTTGGTGTCCTTGTCTTGCGCTATTTCCAGGAAGTGAAGGCTGTGAAGTTTCAACTCGAGATCCGACTTTGCTAGCTCTAGCTTGTCAGAGTTTGCGGCAACCCACTTAAGAGCTGGTCCGAGATCTCTTTTTCTCATGGCTTCAAGAATCCTATGCATTTCCATGAAGGGTTTTGTAGCAGAAGAATCAGGCTCAGGCTCACCAGACTCGGAGATGAAACTATCACCAATGTCGAACATGCCTTGCCTGTAGAAAAAACCAGCTATTACCTGGTGAAGGGCATGACGATCAAACTCGACGTTTCTGTAAGCCGTCGTTATGTCTGGATTCAGAGTTTTGTCCAGAGCTTTAGGGTATTTGTTCAGAGCTCCACTTAGTTCCTTCTGAGTGGCTTCCACTTGTTTGGTAGGAGCAATCTCCTTAAAAGTTTTCTTCAGAGCAGCAACAAGGGACTTGTGATGAAGCGGTTCATCATCATCTGAGGAGCCACTGGGTGCTTCCTGAATCGTGTTCAACGCCTTGTCGATTTCTTGAGATAATCTATCCACAACTTCCTGAGTTTTGCTATAGCAAAGCTTCTGCTTTTTGGTAACACGATCAAACGCATCTCTCACAGTCTTTAGCTCCATTCTCTTAACTAAGATTAATCTCAATCACACTAGTGATCAACAAGAAAAGGTCTCAGACACTCTCCACAACCAAATAAGCAAAAAAAAACACAGATTCATATCCACAATAAACACTGAATAAAGCAAGAGACTAATCAATCATTAATCAATATATCATCATCCAAATGATCGAGACATCAAATACAATACGAAACAGTTCCGCTTACTCTTTATCTAAAATAATCCAATACAACCAAATGATCCAAGAAACAAAAGATCCATAACTCAAAAACGAATCCAGAGAATTTGACGATTTCGCGAATCAGAGAAACCAAAGTCAGAGATATAAATAGATAATCTAATACATGTTCAGTGAGAGAGATGAACCTGTTAAAAAATCTGATGAAGATAATAACCGCCGGAAAAAAAAGGAGAAAGATGAATTCGCCGCCGATTTCGATTTTCTTCAGAGCTTTTCTTTGAAAGTATTTATTTCATTTCTCATCTCTTTGATCTTGAAGATGAGTCTCAGCCGTTGGATTTGATCCGTTTCTTTGAAATAATTATTTGGGCCGAACTAAAAGGCCCACAAGTCACACTTACGGATTAAAAAACCCAAATGTTGATAAATAAGCCGACGTTTTGGAGGTAATAAAAAAGAGATTAGACTAGCTAGCCTATAAATGTGATATCGTTTACTTTTTTTTTTTTTTTTTTTTTTNTTGTCAAAAAGTAAAAATATTTTTTAAAAACTAGAGGTGTAAAGATGATATAACTTATTTATTTTAGATTCAATAAAGAAAAAGAGGAAAAAAAAAATCTAAGTTTTAAAACTTTGTAAGATTGAGTAATTTGTATTTTTACTTTTTAATAAATGAGTTGTACATAGGTGTAGGAGGAGGAGATGCCTCAAATTCACTCATTCTTTTTTTACCAAAAATGAAGATTTCGAATTTTTTTTCTCGCCAACCAACCAAACAAAAAAAAGAAAAGAATCCATAAATAAGGCAAAAAAAAACAAAAATAAATATTTGTTACCATTTAAAGAGAGATATGGGATACAAACAAGGGGATAGAGAAGAATTGTGAGAGGCGCAGGAAGATGGCGCATAATAGCAATAGACCTAATAGTTTTTTCATCTGAGTCCTCGAGTTTCCATTGTCTTGCTCTTTATTCCCCTCAAAACCTAAAAAGCCCAAACGAGAGCGCACCCTTCCCCTTATCTCCTCTTTTTTTTTTTTTTTCTCTCTTTCTCTCTTCTCTCTCACAGATCTATATGCTTTCTCGTCAATCGTTTCGCTTTCTTTCTCTCCATCGGATTCGTCAGATCTCATCGATTTCTCGGCGTTTCATCGGTTCCAGGTCAAATCCAGGTAATTTTTCTATCAGATTCATCGATTTCTGATCCAATTTCGATCAGATTCGACGATTTCGAGTCCGTTTTCGATCAGATTTGAGATCTGGTGATCGATTTTGTGAGTTTTCTGTGTGTGTGTGTTTTTTTTAATATCAATAAATCTATCTCGATTTCTATATATTTGATTGAATCCACACGATTTTTCTGGGTTTTTTTTTTGTGTGTTTTGGTCAAAAGCTCGATCTCGATTGCTACAGTTTTTGGATTGAATTGAGATTATTTTCTAGAAACAAGATCGATTTTGTAATTTTTCTTTGTATTTTGTATAATGTTTAATCTTGATTGCTACAGTTTTTGGTATTGAATTGATTTTGTGGCTTTTTGTGTTTTTTTTTGTCAAAAGTTTATGAAATTGATTTCTTTGATACGATCAAAGATGTTTTCACTGTTATCAATCTGAAAAATCGGAACTTTGGTGATAACAATGGAGTTTATTTTTTGTTTGCAGGGATTTGCTAATTAGTAGGCTCTTTTATCGCAAAGATGAATGGTTATGAAGAGGTAAGCAAACCCATTGTGTTTTTTTTAAATCTTTCTTTCTGTGCTTTCATCGAATTCACTAGGCCTGGGTATAAAAACCGTACCTGAATACCCAACTCGGAACCCGGTCCGAAAAACCGGGTTTAGGTTGGTTATGGATTTGCCTATAAAACCCTATTGGGTTCTATTTTCTAATACCGTAGTTTCGGGTAATACCCCGTACCCATTTGGGATATTTTCTAAAATATTTTGTTACTAAGTCAAAATTTAACTAAATTTATTTAAATTTAAATAATTTTAATTATATTTTTTCGGGTACCCGTTAGTTCGGGTACTAAAATTTATAACCCAAACCGACCCGAACTCGATAGTACCCAAACCGAACCGAACCCATATATCTAGAAATATCCAATGGGTTCTATTTTTCTAAACCCGTTCACCCGAACCCGAACGGTTACCCGAATGCCCAGGCCTAGAATTCGCATGTACTACATTGATCTCACATCGTTTACATGACTCCGATATGTTTACGTTGCAGGACCTTGATGAGAGAGCTGGATATGATGACTATTACAGCGGTGATGAGGACCTTGATGAGTATGAAGATGATGAGGAGGAGGAAGAGGAAGAAAGACAACCTCCAAAGGAAGAATTGGAATATCTCGAATTGCGCGAAAAGTTGAAGGAAACAATGAGGAAGAACCTGAGGAAAGGGAGTGTCAACGCTCAGTCTTCACAGGAAAGAAGAAGAAAACTTCCTTATAACGAGTATGTGGTCTGGCTTAACTACATTTTTTTCCTAATTATTACAGTATTCTAGTGTGTTTTGATGATCATCTACTAATTTATCTTTTTATGCAGCTTTGGTTCTTTCTTTGGTCCTTCGCAGCCTGTTATTTCTTCAAGGGTTATACAAGAAAGCAAATCATTGCTAGAGAATGAGCTACGGACAGCTAAAATGTCCAATTCAAGTCAAACGGTATGTGCACTTGATCTCTGTTCCTCTTTGTGTTTTATCACCTCTGTTCCTCTTTCTGTTTTATCATTTATGATGTTTTTGCTGATGGAGTTTTTTTTTTTTGGGGTGCAGAAGAAAAGACCTGTTTCAGGTTCAAGCACTAAGAATGTATCACAAGAGAAGCGGCCTAAAGTTGTGAATGAGGTGAGAAGAAAAGTTGAGACTCTTAAGGATACACAAGACTATTCGTTTTTGTTTTCCGATGATGCGGAGCTTCCTGTTCCGAAGAAGGAATCTCTGTCTCGAAGTGGCTCATTTCCTAATTCTGGTATGTTGTGTCTTCTGAAATTCTTGTTTGCTATTCTGTGTTCTTTAAAGCATACCATTTTCATGGAGATAACTTATACAGGTTTTTTGCTGATGTTCAAGAGGCTCGATCTGCTCAATTATCAGCAAGGCCCAAACAATCATCAGGTACCAATGGTAGAACTGCTCACGGTCCTCCTCGTGAGGAGAAGAGACCTGTTTCAGCTAATGGACATTCAAGACCTTCTTCCTCTGGTAGCCAAATGAATCATTCAAGAACTGCTTCCTCAGGCAGCCAAATGAATCATTCAAGACCGGCTTCCTCAGGCAGCCAAATGCAGTCGAGAGCTGTCACAGGGAGACCTTCTTCCTCAGGCAGCCAAATGCAAAATTCAAGACCGCCTTCTGCTGGTAGCCAAATGCAGCAAAGGGCTGCGTCCTCAAGCAGCCAAAGACCAGGTCCCTCGACAAACCGTCAAGCACCCATGAGGCCACCAGGTTCAGGTTCTACAATGAATGGTCAATCAGCTAATCGTAATGGCCAATCAGCTACCCGGAATGGCCAACCAAATTCCAGATCAGATTCCCAAAGACCAGCTCCTGCGAAAGTGCCAGTGGATCATAGGAAACAGATGAGCAGTAGCAATGGAGTCGGTCCTGGACGGTCAGCGGCCATGGGAAGACCTTTGCCTTCGAAGACTTCACTGGAAAGAAGGCCCTCCATGTTGGCGGGAAAGAGTTCTATTCAAAATGCTCAGAGACCTTCCTCATCAAGACCAATGTCATCGGATCCTAGGCAACGGGTAGTAGAACAGAGAAAGGTTTCCCGTGAGATCGCCACACCCCGAATGATACCAAAACAATCAGTGCCTACCTCGAAACACCAGGTATCATGATCATGATCATGATCTTTCACGTCTCTCTTATGTCTTTTCTCTAGCTGGCAACTAATTTGTCAAGTAATATGTACAGATGATGAGTAAACCAGCGCCCAAGAGACCTCCCTCGCGTGATATAGATGATAGGAGGCTGCTGAAGAAGAAGAAGCCTGCAACAAGGTCGGAGGATGAAGAAGCATTCAACATGCTTAGACAGTTGTTGTAAGTACTGCTCTTCCTAGTCTCAAATCCATTTACTAATTTGTCTCCTGATACTTATATGGGTTTTGAGTTTCCATTTCAGACCCAGCAAGCGTTTTTCTAGGTATGACGACGATGACATAAACATGGAAGCAGGCTTTGAAGATATCCAAAAGGAAGAGAGACGAAGGTACGTATTAGTATTTTGATCACAAGTTTCATTCATTGGTTTCTTTGATATTCCTTAACGACGATTCATGTTGAATTGTTAAATGCAGTGCAAGAATCGCAAGGGAGGAAGATGAAAGAGAACTTCAACTCTTAGAGGAAGAAGAAAGGAGAGATAGACTGAGAAAGAATCGGAAGCTAAGCCGTTAAAAAGTTAGAAGAATCCTTTGCTCTTTTGTCTTCTTTTAGGACTTCAGATCTTTTTTTTTTAGTGTTACCTCATTTAAATCTCTTTGGCCGCTTGAGGCAAAAAAGAGTTTTAACCTTTCTTCTCTTGTTTTCAAATGATGGATCTTTTTTTGTTCTTGGAACTGTACAATTAGTAATATTATCTTTATTGGGGTCATCACTTCAAGAATCTGCTGGAAACCTCCCAAGTTAGTGAAAGCTTGATTCTTGTCTTTTTTTTTGCTGGGTAAAACAAAGAGAGGATGATAAAGAAAAAGAAACAAAGAGAGAAAAAGAATATTGCTTTACTCACGTGTAGCTCCTTTGGGATGAAATTTCACTTTTTTTTTGCAAGTCCAATAATAAGATTACAGTGATGCTTTGTCCTTAGCTTTTCTTTTTGCTAAGAACTTTGTTTGAATTTATCAAATGGTGACCATAGAAGAAGATTGTCTTCCGCCTGCGACGGAGACGCCGCTGAGTTGTTATTCTCCTTCATCAACTCCTCTCGCAAGCATAGAAATCGTCGAATCTTCTTTTCTCTCTCCCGTTTGGTATGTATATTGTTTTTTACTTACCTTTTTGGTTTCTATGATGAGTTTGGACACTGAAACATACATAGACTCAAAAAAACATTTTCCAGGTTACTGGTGATCTTTTGCACCATTAACTTGTTAAACTACATGGATCGTGGTGCGATAGCGAGCAATGGTGTCAATGGAAGTACCCGGAGTTGTAATGACAAGGGAAAATGCACTCTTGCAACTGGAATCCAGTAATATATTAAAAGTTGATGGATTACTCATTTTCTAACTTATTCTTCTGTTTTTACTTAGCTGTTTTGATCTAAAAGTTGCGTATTTTAGGGGACATTTTAACCTAAGTAATTTCGAAGACGGTGTATTGTCATCTTCATTTATGTTTGGACTTCTTATTGCATCACCAATCTTTGCTTCATTGGCAAAAAGGTGATCAGAAGAACTTTTTTTGTTTGTTTGTTATGTTTCCCTCTTTTAATGTCTCAAACTTATTAAAGTGTTTTTGTTTGTTTTTAGTGCAGCTTCAACCCATTTAGACTTATTGGAGTAGGTTTAACTGTTTGGACTGTTGCAGTTCTTGGTTGTGGCAGTTCCTTTGCCTTTTGGTTTATCGTCTTATGCCGTATGTAAGTTGTTCTGTTTTTTCTGTACACCATATGATTGGTTTTGGTGTTGGTGTATTATTATGTAACGTTTTGGCATTGGATGCAAATACTCTCATTATTACTCGTAGGTTCGTTGGTGTAGGTGAAGCTTCTTTCATTAGTCTTGCAGCTCCATTTATAGATGATAATGCTCCTCAGAAACAGGTCTCTGGTTTGATCTTTTGTTTTGCACGTCTCGTGAAGCTAAATGCACCATTCTTTACAAGCTTGTTTGTTAACCATTTTTTTCCCAGAAAGCTGCATGGCTTGGACTGTTTTACATGTGTATACCAAGTGGTGTTGCTCTTGGTTATGTCTATGGCGGATACGTAAGTTATATTTGTTGTCAAATTTGACACTTAAGGAAAACGAGTCGCATTGTGTGATTCCTTCTTGATGCTTTTAGGTCGGGAAACATTTTGGTTGGCGGTACGCGTTTTGGGGTGAAGCTGTTTTAATGGCTCCATTTTCTGTTCTTGGTTTTGTAATGAAACCTTTGCAGTTAAAAGGTTAGGAACAAATCTTGTCTTATGATATATCTATTAAGCATGAACCGTTAAAATATTGATCTGAGAAAATTAATAAACAGGGTTTCCTTCTACTGATTCCATAAAGACGGTTAGATCAATTGAAGTAATGACTCCATCAGCTGGTGAGTTTTATAATCTCTCTTCTATGGTGGTAATGTAAATGTACACTGGATTATACAATTGTGCAGTGACACTTTCCTTTTGCAGGCTTAGAGACATTGACAAACAACAATCGTCTTCAGGTTGGTAATGAGATTGAGCATGATCAATTTAAGGTCTCTATCGAAACTAGCAAGTGAGTAGCTTTCATTGTATCTTTGGTTTGAGGTCTCTTTTATTCCATATACTTATATATTTTTTTGTCAAACCTTTATTTCAACTGTGGTAGGTTAAGTTATGCGAATGCGGTCTTGAAATCATTTACTGGATTTGCAAAAGACATGAAAGTTCTGTATAAAGAGAAGGTCTTTGTTGTCAATGTCTTAGGTAAGTAATGTATTCCTCTTTCTTTTTCTATTCGTCTTCTTACACTATTTGATATTCTTTGTTGAATTGATACATGCACTTTGCCTTAAACAGGTTATGTATCATACAATTTTGTTATAGGAGCATACTCATATTGGGGACCAAAGGCCGGTTATAATATTTATAAGATGGTAAAACAGTCATTCATCATTACTCTTTTTATGTTCATGAAAGATTACAATAACTGTAACTTGACAGAGAAACGCGGATATGATCTTCGGGGCTGTAACTATCATTTGTGGGATCGTTGGAACATTATCAGGAGGCTTTGTACTTGATCGTGTCACTGCTACAATCCCAAATGCTTTTAAGGTAATAAAAGAGCTTTTCTTCTAGTTTTCGGATTACGCCGGTTTTTTTTTAATCTCTTACTCTTGGATTCAGCTCTTATCCGGAGCAACATTTCTCGGGGCGGTATTATGCTTCACTGCATTTACCCTGAAGAGTTTGTACGGTTTCATCGCTATCTTTGCCTTAGGAGAGCTTCTTGTGTTCGCTACACAGGTAAAGAGTAAACTCTGATAGAGTATTGTATTGTTGTTGTAATGTAAACTGCTCATAAAGAACAGCTTCATCTTTCTTCTTCTTCTTCTTCAGGCTCCAGTGAATTATGTGTGTTTGCATTGTGTGAAGTCAAGTTTAAGACCATTATCAATGGCTATCTCCACAGTCGCAATTCACATATTTGGCGATGTTCCTTCTTCACCTATTGTCGGTATCGTTCAGGTAAAATATCAAATCCTGGAAGAAAATAAACTCAGAACTTTCCCAAAGCTAAAATGCTCCATTGTTGTATACGCATGCAGGATCACATCAACAGTTGGAGAAAAACCGCGTTGATGCTTACATCGATTCTGTTCTTAGCCTCTGCAATATGGTTTATAGGTAAAACAAATCTCAATCCTTGAGCTCGAATAATCACAGATGAAAGGCTTTCTTGTCCATATCAAGAACTGGTTCGATTTTTTTTTTGCTTTTGCTAGGGATATTCATAAACAGTGTAGATCGATTTAATAATCAAGAAGAAACTGGAAGTGAGAGCCTGAGGACGCAAGAACAATCGATTGTAAATCCATGATACTACTTAAGCTAAATAGGAATCTGTCTCTATTAAAAATTTAACTAGGGTCTTGTACAGATCCAAATTATGTTCTGTTTTTCTATTCAGGTAAAGAGTTTTCACAAGGATGAAATAAAATATTCCGCTATTCTACAATTCCATTAAAAGAGACGTTTTAAACTTAAATTCAAGCTCTAACTAAGACTAAAATGTAAAATAAACTGATGGGAAACAAAAGGAATTTGAATATTAAAATGGAGAAAAAGTTTGAGAAAACCAAACATAAAACTAGAAGAACTGAATAAGAAAAAACAGGGAGAAAAAGTTGAAGGCAAATCCATCCATCAATAGAGCCTATGGGTACATACGGCAGAACCACAGTAGCAAGCTTTCTTCTTGATATTACTCCTAGTGGTAAGTCAGTTCTTGAAGCGGAGGTATGTTGTCCATTGCGAAGAACATCACGCGAGGCATTCTCTTGTCAGCATGAATCATACAATACGTTTTGTGCGTACAGATTTGGCGAGCAACTGATTTGTTTTAGTTCAGTTCAAGAATCACTATCTCTCTTTTTCACTCAATTATATATGTTCAAGACACCTTTCTGGCTTAATTGCAAATTAGTATATAAAAAAATCTCTAACACACGCATAAAAGATACCTAAAACTATATAAAATAATAACTTAAGAAACTAAGGATTTGAGAGAAATAATTCAGGCATAGACAGAAGCAGCGTATAACAAGTTAAGGCCACTATGTGACGAGTCTGAGAGGACAGCACCAGACCATTCAATGTTGGCCCAAACCTCCCACCATCCCTCGGCTCCTTGGCGTCGCGTCAGGGAAAGCTCGGCATACCAAAGCTCCAAAATGTGATCAGGACCTTGAGGCCGGCGGGGTGCTTGCCAGAAGATGGCCATCCTGTCAACAGAGGAGGCGCAGAGTTTGATGATATCAAAACCAGAGTGTTGCTGCTGTACCATAACTACCCCGTCTCATTGCTCCTCGTCGTCTTCGATTCCAATTGACTACATCCCCGAATCGCAAACATTGTTGATTTATTATTACCGGCGGTGTGATCTATTTCTGTGTGAGGAGGATCCATCCAGACACAACCTAATACTGTAATCTCAATGCCCTGTTCTGTTTGTGTACAATTTATCTTCAACTATTTATATATATACAATTGTCGGTCTAGTTATAAAGGAAAATAAACAAAAAAAGGAAAATAAACAAAAAAGAAAAGGAAAAAGAAACAATACCAAAGACATTGAATCAATGGACGAACCAATCGGTTTAGGGCGGTTCAATTTCAAAACCAAAATTAACATTTTTCTTGAAGAACTAACTGGATGAGCTTTTCCAAAAAAAGTTGCAGTCAGAAAATAAGGTAAGAGAAGTCTCACCATATTGATCTGAGGCACTCCAAATGCAGTCGACAAAGGGCTGCAACCTCAGGCAGCCAAAAACCAGGTTCCTCGACAAACTGGTCGGTCAGCGGACAGCGGCCATGGCAAGACCTTTGCCTTCTAAGTCTTCACTGCAAAAAAAAACTTCCATGTTGGCGGGAGAGAGCTCCATTCAAAATTCTCAGAGACCGTCCTCATCAAGACCAATGTCATCGGATCATAGGCAACGGGTAGTAGAACAGAGAGAGGTTTCCCCTGACATCGCCACACCCCAAAATGGAGTTGTCCGTTTCTTCAGGACTTTATTCATCATTTCCTGCTCCTAAGTAATTTCGAAGATGGTGTATTGTCATCTTCATTTATGGTTGGGCTTCTTATTGCATCACCAATATTTGCTTCATTGGCAAAAAGGTGATCAGAAGAACTTTTTGTTTGTTTGTTTGTTAAATTGTTGTGTTTCCCTCTTCTAATGTCTACACTTATTGAAGTGTTTTTGTTTTGTTTTTAGTGCAGCTTCAATCCTTTTAGACTTATTGGAGTAGGTTTAACTGTTTGGACTGTTGCAGTTCTTGGTTGTGGCAGTTCCTTTGCCTTTTGGTTTATCGTCTTATGCCGTATGTAAGTTGTTTTGTTTTCTCTCTACACCATATGATTGATTTTGGTGTTTAACTGTTTATTATGTAACGTGTTGGCATTGGGTGCAAATACTTTTATCATTACTCGTAGGTTCGTTGGTGTAGGTGAAGCTTCTTTCATTAGTCTTGCAGCTCCATTTATAGATGATAATGCTCCTCAGAAACAGGTCTCCGGTTTGATCTTTTGTTTTGCAC